>NW_008705387.1:0-1488 GCF_000326865.2 Helobdella robusta | reverse complement strand
CACCTCGATCAATTCTGAATCTATATCGAGCTAGTAATTTTCTTTAACAGGTAGTTGGCTGCAATTTTGTGGCTATCACTCTCTGGCAGATTATAGATAATGATATTATTTTCTCTTTTCTCCCTGTCATTGAATGTTTCGAGTTTATTTGTTGTGTCAGTGAAGGATATTGGCGCCACCTTAAAATCAGAAGAAAGCTTATCTACTTTTCCTTTAACTACATCAGAAAACAGCCTCATTGTTTGTTCACTCTTTTCCTCATTTAATCTTGTTGATTTTTTATGATGACTGGTTGGGTATATTATATGACTGATTGTGAATATTATATAGGTTGAATGTGTATAATATGTTGGCTGATTGGAATATTATGGTGGCCAATTTGGTATATTATAACATTCACAATCAACTAAAATCAGAAACTTCAAAATCTATTGCCATTTGCCGATAAATTTGATGCATTAAGCCAATCGGCCAACAAAGCTATTTAGCAAATGAAGCCACTAATTAATTGATCAAACCTGAGATCATTTGATCATCAATCAGTCAATCAATCAAATGCAATTAAAATTACAATGTGAAAACTTTTTATTACATTAGGAATAAATTTTGAAAAAATAATCTGAATCAAAATATTAATCTTCTATTTATCCTAAAGTCTCAAGCCAATTGTGTTAAGCTTAACCTAAAATAAAAGTTAGATTGTTGGTATGCAATTTGACATTTGACTGGTGAGTAAATTTTAAATGTTCTTTGCCTCTTGTAAAATGAATTTTTTTTAAATTCAAGGATAATGAACTTGAATTGAATTTTTTATTTTTATGGATCAAAAGAAATGACATGAAGGCCAAAAAGTAAATAACATGCATTAGACCATTGTGTTCATGCATTACAACAAAATGCAAATACCAAAAAATTTATAACAAAACCACAAACAAAACCAGGAAAAGTAAAAACATTCCTTATAAAAAAAGATATTAAATAACTTGAAGAACACTAACAAATTTTTATGCTGTCGCAATTCAATTTAAAAATGAATATACATATGTTATACATTTAACAAAAATATGAAAACTTTATAAACTCTAAAACCATTACATCATGGGAATGGTATAATGGTAACTTAAGATATCTGGCATATGAGCATATGATGATGATGTTGCAGTAATTGGGTTCGAATGCAAAAAGATCCCCACCTATCGCAAGCAAAGTTGTGGTGCAATAATATATATACATGTATTTCCTTATACATTTTTTGTTGCCGATAACTCTGAAAAATACTTTTGAAAAGTATTTTTTTGATGTAGTATATTAACTAATTCAATAATGAACATTTGGTTTATGGTCTACCTAATATAATATATATATATTTTTACAATATTCTATAAATTCTACCGAATGTTTGGCGTTAATATGTTTGTAGTTCGTTTTTTCGATTTTTCTCACTAAAGTTTTTTGGTGAACGTTTAGTTTATTAAAATCAAAATAACT
>NW_008705386.1:5323-6823 GCF_000326865.2 Helobdella robusta | reverse complement strand
CTCCAGTTCACGCACTCACAATAACACAAACGCACACAAACTGACAGAGCAACATGCATATATCTCCGCACGTCGCACAAAATTTGTCTCAATCAACATCACGAACCCAAAAATAATTTTTTCACTCTCTTACTCTCTTCCTCTCTTTCTCTCTCTCTCTCTCTCTCTTTCTCTCTCTCTCTTTCTTTCTCTCTCACTCTCTTTTCTCATTCTCATTCGCTCCCATTTTCTTTTCACTCACCAGAGCAACTCCCCTGGCGAATATTAATTACTCGAGCGCGCAATTGGCCCAAACGATTGTATATTGCTGTTGGCCGCTCAGTTCTTCTCCGACGTAAGCAATGATTACTTGAACTGCTGAAGAAATGAATGGGTGAATGAGTGAGTGAGTGAATGAATGAGTGAATTAATGAGTGAACGACTAAGTGAATGAGTGAATAAGATTGAAGTATGCGTATGGATGAATGAAGAAATGACCGATTGAAGAATGAGTGATTGAGTAAGCATGTGAGACATTAGGTGTATATAATGTGACGCAGAGAACGAACGAACGAACGAACGAATGATTTGATAATTCATAGAATGAATCTTTTGCATATATATGGAGGAGTGAATGAAGGTATTTATTTACTTTACGACTTTCAACAGGACAGACGATGTTCGCGAGAGAATGATGGTGGTTTGCATAAAAAATATCTTCAATATACAAAATTACATAACCAAAAACAAACAAACCTGCATACAAACTTGCAAACAGACATACCAAACCTACAGGCAAACGCACGAACGAACGAACGAACAAACGAACCAACAGACAAACAAGAAACATTTAAGCAAACAATCCTACAAACAATTATTTAATAGAAACTTACGGACAGAAAGCAACGGACATAATGTGATTTAGACTCAACTGCTTTTAACCAACCGACAAAAACGCATACACACACGGATACACACACAGACTTACATACACATGCACACGCACTTAGAAACATACAGTTATACAGAATACACACATACCATACAAACATGCATGTGCACATAATGCACACACCTATAAAAAAACACACACACACACAAACACACGCACACACACACACACACGTAGGACAAACATTTTTCGACGAGGCATATCGTTGCTAAAGTCATAATTTCAATTTCAAAAACCCATTCAAATAATAATAAATCTGGCATATACGCCGAAGCAAAAACACATCCACATACATACAAACAAACACACACACATACATACATACACACACACACACATACAAACAAACACACACATACAAACATACACACACATACAAACATACATACATACACGCGCTAAATCTATTGTCGAGCGAGCTTAATTCAATTTCTGCCAATAACAATTTCCACTTTGAGTTTTCAAAAAATAAATGAAGTGTGTGTGTACAGTGCTATGATGTGCTTATACGCGCATACATGTACACACACAACACACACACACACACACATACATACATACATACACAC
>NW_008705386.1:0-913 GCF_000326865.2 Helobdella robusta | reverse complement strand
AGAGGACAAATTAGATTAGGTGTCGTTTCAAAAAGCTGCGCTAGATGGCGGTTCAATAAATCAAAAAATGCAATAAAACCACTTTTTCTCAAAACTATTACGAAAATTTCTCAAATTCTTCTATCTGTCTGCGAGTTTGTTCGTTTGTTTGTATGTTATTTGTATATGTGTTTGTATATTTTGTAATTGTTTTTATGTTTGTTTGTATGTATGCGTTATAATTCTATATTGATTTGTCTTGGTATATTTATTTGTGTTTGTATTTGTATGTTTATTTTATTTGTATGTTTATGTGTTTATTTTTGTATTTGTATGTTTTGTTGCTGTATTCATTGAATGGAAGTGTTTTCGTTGTTTGTTTGTTTGTTTGTTAGCTTTTATTGTATTTTTTGTATGTTTTTGTAGTTTTTGTATGTTTGTTAACGTTTATTCAAAACAACATTCATTTGTATATTTTTGTATATGAGTGTTTGTTTGTTTGTACGTACGTATCTCTTTGTATATTTTTCTATATGTGAATGTGCTTGTTGCATTATATATTTGCATGCAGAACAACTACAACAACTAAAACTACTACTACTACAAAAACAACAACAACAACAATAATAACAACAAAAGCAAGAACAATAAGAATAATAATAAACGGTGAAATATATATTTACTAAGTTCACTTTTGGCTGACTCTTTCACTGTCCAGAAAGTTGGGGAGGACTTAAATCACGATTCCAACGAGCCCGCTAACGAGATTGTTATTATTATTTAAATTCTTTTCTTCACTTTAATATTATTATTACTGTTATTACACTTATTTATTTAGTAGTAGTAGAAGCAGTAGTAGCAGTAGCAGCAGTAGAAGTAGTAGTAGTAGTAGTAATAGTAGTAGTAGTAGTAGTAGTAGTAGTAGTAGTAGTAG
>NW_008705385.1:5379-6828 GCF_000326865.2 Helobdella robusta | reverse complement strand
CACCCGTTTCTTCATAAACCTGAAGTTATATCATTTATATTATTTAAAATGTTTAATTTTTATAATTTTAGTTACACAAAACCGTTTAATTTTAAAATATTAAATATGTTTTAAAACTGTAGTTATATATATATATATATATATATAATACAAATCAGTGGCAGATTCTGTCTGTCATAGTCTGATTTTTAAATTGAAAAAGGAAGGCGTAGCTAACCTCACGTATAGCGCAATCAGCAGGCTCTTCACCTTCTCCCATCTTTCCTTTCGGAAACCCCCACTTCCCACTGCTCCCTTGCACCATTACGCACTGGAAAGAAGTTATAATAGTTATTGACTAGCTTGATTTTTATATAAGGCGGTTTGAAATATGCAAGAATTATGGTCTGAATTGAATGAATGCACGCGGTGAATGATAACTTACGAATTGAAGTGAAGGATCCAACAAAATGGCTCCACACGTTGGAATCTGAGTTTTGTATTCCACCCATTTCTGAAAATTTTTATGAAAATTATCTACATAATTTTCAGTTTTTTTGGAGCATTTCAGTAGTTGGAATACAAACTCGGAATGAGAAATTCCTGGTTCTTTTGGATTTTCCAGAATTAAGTCAATGTAGTGCCAATACGCATGTTCGCATTTAAACATCAGTTTGTTAAAGTGTTCTGAAATCTCTTCATTTTGAAACAAAAATTGTCTGTTGAAAAATTATTAAACATTATTATTTATTACGAATTAAACATATTGGTTATTATAAAAATGTATGCATACATTTGCTACAAGCATCACTACATAGATATATAACTACATCGATATATCACAATATATCAAATTATTAAAAGAAAACATTTACCGGGACCTAGATCATAAACAATCAGATATATATTAATTACACCTAAACGCTCACTTTTTAATTTTTGTTAAACACGTCTACGTTTTCTTTCTCTGGTTCTTTTTAGGTCAATTTTTTAGAAGTTTTTACTCTTTTCTTTAGCTACTTCTTAATCATTTACAAAATTTACAGCGGATCGCAAGAAACATCTGTTTGTGACATTTTTTGAGAAGAAATGTTGAATATCGCGCAAACAGCGTTTTAGAAATTGTTGATTAATTGAGTGACATTTTGGTAACTAACTTTTTCTATTCTTAACTGCATCGGAGCTAAAAGGTTTTCAAAAAAAAAATGAAGAAAAAATATGATGAGGCGATAAATATATAGAATATAGTAATTTCTTGATTTACGGAATAATCTTCGCAGGAAAAATCTTCGCCAGGGTTATCAATGTGATCAAAGGCGATCTACTCATCGGATAATTGCAGATGCATTTGTTAGTTTTTACAACTAGTTGTTGGTCTATTGCCTTACTTTGAGGACACATGGATTGGACGTCCAAATCGTCGTCAAATAAGGTCTCACAGTTTTCGATACGAACTATGGAATTATTAGT
>NW_008705385.1:0-1466 GCF_000326865.2 Helobdella robusta | reverse complement strand
CTTATGTTGGTTGAACTTTAATGAATTATCTGACATTCAACAGCCAACATCTGACATACATCTGCTAAATCTGTTCACCTCATCTGCAAATGCATTTGGAAAACTGGTGATCAGCACCTGAATGTCATCCGCAAAAGCATGACAAACGAATCCGTAGTAACTAATTATTTTTATTATATCTGATGTATACATAAAGCAGAAACAGGATGAGTCCCCGCACAGATCCTTGAGACACCCCCGATGAGATCAATGATACATTTGACACTTTTAAATGCAACCCGTTGTGTACGATTCTTAAGATATGACCTGAACCAGTCATGGGCAACTCCAAGAACACCATAACTGCACTGCAATCTCTTTAAAAATATTTCATGATCCACACAATCGAATGCTGATGGCATATCAAAGAATGATAGTACCGATATGTTTTGAACTTCAGTTGCAGCAAACAAACTTGATAAAACACCTCTTTGTTGTGTTTCATGGAATGGAACTGACAATATCCAGACTGATATTTTGGCATAAGATTATTATTAGTTAAGTGGTTTAGTAGAAATTTCATGACGACACACTCCATTACTTTTGAGACAAATGGCAAATTAGAAATTGATCTGTAGTTTCCAATCTCCCCATCATCACAACCTACTTTTTTTAGAATCGGAATAACTGTGGCATGCTTGAAATAGTCTGACACTATGCCTTTCCGCAAGCAAAGATTAATGAAACTTGTTAGAAAATGTATGAAATATTTTAAATACTTTTTAAAAATCTATGTTGGCATGGTATCAAGTGAACACGTTTTAGACGGAGAATCAAGTGTAATCTTCACGAGATCATTCTCAGTGATTTCAGGAAATAATTCAAACGCAGCGGTTGGTGATTGTCTATCTTCTGATAATGAAGTCGAAACACCAGATGACTTAACAGGAAGAATAATTTTTGCAATTTTATCTGCAAAAAATTTCATAAAATCACAAGCTGTGTGACTGACATTTGCATCCGATAAGTTCTCAGTGAGAACTTCTCACTTCGATTATTGCATAAAATTTTATTAATCATTCGCCACCTGTCCCTCTGGCTGCTACAAATTTTGATCAAATTGTTCCAATACCCAGTGCGTTTATCTGAATATAATTTATATTTTGCTTTCAATGAACCAACCCAACCATCACGGTGCACACTTGACAAAGGATATTACCTGCACATGTCATATTCTATATAATTAATGGAAATGGTAGTAACAATCTATAATAATCAGTGAAATCACCAAGACCTTTATAGCGAGCAGTTCATCTGAGGTTCGTCAACAGATAAGAATATGTACATATTTTCAAGTAATTCTAATGATTCAGATTGTTAAATGTGAAAGTGTTTAAGATTTGTAGAACGCCTCAATTGAGTTACCTTCAGAGGTGTTACTGAACTGAGTAAGAACGTGATCAGCGATTGTTTCTCTTCCCGGGAGT
>NW_008705383.1:5109-6886 GCF_000326865.2 Helobdella robusta | reverse complement strand
GCAGCAGCAAAAGTAGTAGTAGTAGTAAAAGCAAAAATTTATAATACACATCCTCTTCAATACAATACAATTATATTACAAAAGGTTGTTAAGTTGTATGGGTATTTTTTTAGTAAATTTTTTGTGTATATGTATGTATGTAGTATGTATGTATGTATGTATGTATGTATGTATGTATGTATGTATGTATGTATGTATGTATGTATGTTTGTTTGATTGTTAGTTTGCCTGTTTGTTTGTATTTGTACTTTCGTACATACGCATGTATGTTTGTATGTATGTATGTTTGTATGTTTGCATGTGAGTATTTATTTTTATGAAGCTGAAATTAAATGAAAAACGATACTTAATGAAGATTTATTCACTAACAATGGCGACGTTAACAACTATAGAAACATCAACAACAACAACAACAACATACATACATACATACATACATACACACACACACATACGTACATACATACATACATACAAATACAAACAAAAAAACAATAATAACAGAAGAAAGAAACTTAATGGTACTTACGATAAATTTTCTCTAACTGTTTCTCCCTTAATAATTTATGCGATAAAACAAAATTTTTTTTTCGATAATAATAGTAATAAACATAATAATAATAATAATAATAATAATAATAAAAATATGAATGATATTAATAATAATAAACATAATAATAAAAATATGAATAATAATAATAATAATAATGGGTAAAAAAGCGAAGGAAGACAGCATGCATACGTTCGCCATTCGTACGTAAATTTAAGTCTATTGTCATTATGTAAGGATTATAAATTATAATATAATAAAATATTATTTAATATTATTATATTATGTAATTTTTGCTTTTACATACAGGTATTGTATGTATGATTGTATGTGTGTTTACGTGTGTATGTACAGTACATGTGTATGTATATGTGTGCATACATCTGTCTATGTATATATGTATGCATGTAGGTATTTATGTATGCATGTATGTATTTATGTATGTATGTATGTATGTATGTATGTATGTATGTATGTATGTATGTATGTATGTATGTATGTATGTATGTATGTATGTATGTATGTATGTATGAATGTATATATGTATGCATGTATGTATGTATGAATGCATGTATGTATGTATGTATGTATGTATGTATGTATGTATGTATGTATGTATGTATGTATGTATGTATGTATGTATGTATGTATGTATGTATGTATGTATGTATGTATGTATGTATGTATGTATGTATGTGTGGGTCATCAACTTTGGATCATTAAACTCTGTTTAACAAAGCCAAACCCGTTATGTATTGTTATAATATTCGCTGTCGTAACCGGTTTACGATGCGACGGGTTCAAATCTTCGTCAATGAATAAAATACTCCAAACAGCTATTAAACTTTACTTACAGAAGAAATCAACTAATCGTATATTTCCAGTAAATTCGCACTAACGCAACAATTAACTTTTAAATCTTTCAAAATCTATCGCTATGACAACGTCAACAAACAATTCAAATATCGCTTTAAATAATTCACCGAATCGCTATTCACAAAATCACGAATTTCACTAATCACGAATATCCCAATCACGAATATCACCAATCACAAATATCTTGCGACGTGCGCTTATATACTCTTCGCAAGCGTCGTTTCTAGATTCTTCCCGATGGTCCGATTCCAGCATACTCTAGAACGTTCCAGTCACTAGAACATTCTAGAATACGCTAGAATCTAGTGCGTTCGGTAGCACGGTTATAACATTACCCCCTTCTTAGTTCTG
>NW_008705383.1:887-1745 GCF_000326865.2 Helobdella robusta | reverse complement strand
CTAGCTGAACAGTACGGAGAATCTTTCCGTAGACTGGTGCTGTTCCTCCGGTAGCTGTTCGAAGGATGTATTTGTTAGAAGTCTCTTTCTTCAGATTGGGTACCAAATCAGATCTTAAAATCGATTTTGTTGCTCCGGTGTCGACTGTAATTACGCATTCTCGTTGATCAACTTTTCCGTTCAGCCATAAATCGTTTCGATTTCGATGTAGTCTGGAAACGTTAATTACGGTACTGGGGGCGTCAATTCTATTAGCCAACCTCTGCCCCACAAAGTTGGCTCTTATTAGTTTTCCCGCCCCTTCGTTAGAAGGGGCCGATCGTGATACGGGATCATCTTCTCTTCTTTTGCGCCATCTTGTCGCGCAATTTCGGCAGTAGTTATCTTTTAGGCGGTGTTTACAATCACGACGTAGATGGCCTTTTTCGCCACAAATCCAGCATTGGGGTACACCATGCTGTTGGGGTTCGCGTTTCACAATCACCTTCTGGCAAGAGCATTCTTCATGTACTTGGCGTATACGTACGTCACTTTTTGATGCTTGCTTTGCCGATTCAAAAGTGAGACTGTGCGCAACGGCATCCTTGAGTTTTCGTTTATCTGACAAGAGAAGGGATTGCTTGAGTTCCGAATCACGAAGGGCTTTGATAAACGTATCCAGGGCAGTTTCGTCTCTGTGCTCGGGGTCTGATGTTGGATACGACAGCAATGTCAACCGTTCGATATCTTGTGCCAGCTGCTGAATGGATTCACCAGATCGTTGCGTTCTGTTTCTAAGTTGAGACCGATAAATCTGCTTCATGTGTTCTTCACCATAACGTAAATCCAACGCGCTAACCAGAACTTCATAGTGAAGTG
>NW_008705383.1:0-837 GCF_000326865.2 Helobdella robusta | reverse complement strand
TTTTAGCTGGTCCTTGATCTGTTTTAACTCCTCTGTCTGTCGTTCGGACTGTTCCTTGATC
Source organism: Helobdella robusta (assembly GCF_000326865.2). Lineage (NCBI taxonomy): Eukaryota > Metazoa > Annelida > Clitellata > Rhynchobdellida > Glossiphoniidae > Helobdella > Helobdella robusta. Next base: position 776 of record NW_008705383.1, on the reverse strand, counting down.
TGTTGTTTTAACTCTTCTGTCTGTCGTTCGGACTGTCGTTCGGACTGTTCTNTGATCTGTTTTAACTCCTCTGTCTGTCGTTCGGACTGTCGTTCAGACTGTTCTTTGATCTGTTTTATTTCAGTTGACATACTAAGCAGAAGTTCCATCATTTTGGCGGTTGTAAACGTGCCTGTGCTAATTTCATTGTCTTCGTCAGCACCATCAAACTTGAATTCGTCTGGGTTCTTACCTTCGTCAATGAGAGCTTCTCTCAGACGTGCAACTAGTACTTCTTTGTTGCCACTTGTGACAAGGCTTCGTTTCTGTAGTTCTTCTCGTAGTTGAACTACGTTCAACCCACACAGTTTTGACATCGTGTTCTTTTTCTACGAGTAGTAATTCGCTGGTCGAAGATCCCACTTCTGACACCAATGTTATAATATTCGCTGTCGTAACCGGTTTACGATGCGACGGGTTCAAATCTTCGTCAATGAATAAAATACTCCAAACAGCTATTAAACTTTACTTACAGAAGAAATCAACTAATCGTATATTTCCAGTAAATTCGCACTAACGCAACAATTAACTTTTAAATCTTTCAAAATCTATCGCTATGACAACGTCAACAAACAATTCAAATATCGCTTTAAATAATTCACCGAATCGCTATTCACAAAATCACGAATTTCACTAATCACGAATATCCCAATCACGAATATCACCAATCACAAATATCTTGCGACGTGCGCTTATATACTCTTCGCAAGCGTCGTTTCTAGATTCTTCCCGATGTC
>NW_008705382.1:5236-6839 GCF_000326865.2 Helobdella robusta | reverse complement strand
GAAGCTTCAAATGACGCTTTCTATAAAAGCATTACACCAAATTATTAACTCGACTTTTATGCGAAGAATAAACCATGAGCGTCGTACAAACCGTGTTGTTTTAATTTGCTTGTAAATCGGACGGACGATAGAATGTTGCAGCAGTAAATGAAAATGAACATTAAAATTATTTTTGTTCATATTCCTACAGAAGCAAGGCTATAAAACACAAACCATTACTGTGCGAGTAAAAATGTCTGTTACTTGCATGGTTTCTTAGCAAATATGATTAATGATTTTTACAGCTGTGACATTTTTAATTATTATTTCAAAAAGAATTCAGAATATGACACACAGAAGCTGTTACAGCATGCAAGGCAATAAGAAAATTAAATTAAATTTCATCATAATAATTCTAATTAAATAGCACGTTAACACGTGGTTCTACTAAACTTTTGCACGTGGTTTCAACTTGAGCACGTGGTTTCAACTTAAGCACGTGGTTTATGCGGTTGTAACACGCGTGCGTTAATGATTGAGCTAACTCGTAAATCATTTAATTTTAACAAAATATATAATTCTAAGAATTTCTTTGAGTTTTGTGATAAAGTTATGTGAAATATTTGCTACGTTACAATATGTTTAAGAGTGAAAAAAAAGGTTTGCAGTTTTAAATAGGTTTATTTGAAAAATATCATAACACGTTCATCAATGTGCAGAGTTTTTAAATAAAATTGAAACATCAAGATTCATTTTCAAAAAATAATAATTTACATGGAAAAATAAAAAAAAAAATGATTCTTTTATTTAATGCAACCAAAATAGATCATTAATTACAATATACTTACATTACGTACACGTGTCATTAGATTCATAATATTAATATCATAATCCGTTCTTCCTTGATGAATCAAATTTTGCGATTCTTATAAATCAGTTAGATTCATTGATGGTTCAGCTGAACCTTGATCTTACTGACGAAGTCGTTGAACATTTTTTCGATAACCAGTTTGATCATACTGCCTGTGAGCTTGATAATTTGCAGTATTATCTTTTCCTCGAGTAACAACTGCCTCAGATGGTTGTTGAGTTGCTTTATGAGGGCTTTCCACATCTGTTTCGTCACCATATCAGTTTCATATCCTTCTAACTCGCTTGCTATCTTAATAACGTTATTTTTCATTAATATTTCTTGATAAATTACCAGGTTGACGAATATATTCCTTCTTTGATCATTCATCAAGTTCATCAGGTGATTGTCTCTCGACTTCGGGTGTTGTAACATTCGAACTGTACATTCTGCCGATTGCTCCTGAACTGCTTTATTAATCAATTCAACGATTGATTTTTTGGCTGACATTTTGTTTGACATTTTAAATAAATACTTTTAAAATAAGTTAATTTAAACTCAGTTGAAATTAGAACACTACCCGTTTCATTTGTCACTCTCAAACAATAATTTTAAAATATCAATATAGTCTCGAATTCGGTTAAAATTTGAACATAATGAATCAAACCGATGAAACTTGATTCGTTTATATTAGAATTAAAACAAAGAATAAATGTTATGGGTTCATTAATAATTTATGATTCTTTGTTATAATAATAACTCTAAATGTTTTGT
>NW_008705382.1:0-1380 GCF_000326865.2 Helobdella robusta | reverse complement strand
TTCAATAAACCTTTAAAAGTTGTTTTTTGCTAAAACTTACATTTCTAAAGTCTGCTTTTATCGAATCTCATTCCCATATTTGCATCAAATTTGCACTCTACGGCAATTGTACGTAGGCGCAGACAGGACACGACACTCTTTAGTTTCGGACAGACAAAATTCAAACCAGATTAAAAGGCCATAACAACGCAAATGATGTAAAATAAATTACACATCGTTGTATATAATTTGTCACAAATAACATGGCCTAATATCAAACACTACGTCATAACTCAAAGATAAGGATAGCTCTGTTCTCATTAAGATCATGCATCGAATGGACAACTTCATAATTGGACTGACCAATATGGACAGCGTTAGATCAGCTCCAGTCAGAGACAACTACCCAATGTGTGCAACTTGGCCTGGTTCGGTTAAACTCGGAGTCAAAGTGGAGTTGAAATGCAATGCCAACCTCCCGAAGTTCAGGTACCTAATAGCGCAGGCTGGCGCAAACTCGTTAGATGGAAGTTTCACTATTTGCGAGCTAGAGGCCTATGAACCAGTTAATAAAGGTAATCATTTAACTCCAACATATTTTTTTACAAATTTTTATATTATTATACGAGTAGTGTTGAAATTACTTTATCTCGACACCCATAAACAGATTATTTAAAAATTTTTTCGAAATCTAATAGAAAAATAAAAATTAATTATGTGGCTTAACAAGATGAAAACAATTTTATCAAATTAGATTCTCTAATTTGGAAAAGACAAGCCGGCACCTACTTGACTGGATATAAAATGACGTCCTTGAAGAGCAGAAGTGTCATGCAGTGCGTGAATCGTTGTCGTCACTCGGGTCAGTGTGACTCCATCAACTTCAATGTGGGTTCCTTGACCTGTCAACTCAACAAACACGCAAACGGGTACTCTCCTAAAAAACTGACCAACAACGTAGATTGGTCATTTTATACAGCTTACTACTATTGACGATATTTGAACCGAAAATGAGAAACGCTGGTTGAATAACAGAACATGTTGAGGTTCAACAATTTTCACTTTCTAATTAGTTTTCAAATTGGGAAACTTTATAAAACATATTCTTTTTTAAAGTAGTTTTGAATTGCTTTTAACGCAGAAATAATTAATTGCTTTACTTTACCAATATTGAATTTTATAAACAAAACCTATTTTTGATGACAAAAATCTTTCATTATTAGCTCATCTGTATATGTTGTATTTTAATACAATTTTCAGCTTTAATTTGTTTTGAAATTTTATTAAACATTTTAGCTAAAAGATTTTTCCAAGCAATGTAATATATTATAATATAATAATGAGACTTCTGTGAATCTTAGCAGGAAATATTGCCAGCGATAAATATTCTAATAAAATCTA
>NW_008705381.1:5451-6840 GCF_000326865.2 Helobdella robusta | reverse complement strand
CAGAATCCGGCTTTTTTTTCAATAGGTGATTTTAATATAAACTTAATTGGGTCTGACAATAATAAGTCTGTTTCGTATTTCGGAAATACCTTATATTCATTGCATTATCGTCCGTTGATTTATAAAGCCACTAGAATTACCGACCATAGTTCGTCTCTCATTGACAACATATATACAAACAATTTAGAATTCCATGTCTCTGAAATCATTTTCAGTGACATATCGGATCACCTACCTATATTTACATCAGCTGAAAATAAAGTATCAGATGTTGAAGTTGAAGTGGTAGATAAATTATGTTTTTCTAGGCAAAACCTGGAAAAGGTTAATAACCAGTTGTTAGCTCTTGATTGGTCGGCTGTCTTTGCTTCAGCTGACGTTAACATTTTTCTGAAATATGTTACCTCCACCAATTCTAAATTCTGTCTTAAAACTCAAGTCACTAAGAAAAAATTCAAAAAACCGTGGTTCACAAATGAGCTACTGAAATTGTCTAAACTTAAAAATAATCTTTAAAAGAAATTTTTAAAAAATCCAACTGATTTTAATAAGCAATATTATTTAATTCATAAAAACAATTCCCTAAAAGTCAAAAGACAATCAATAGTTTTATTTTAAAAAAATGAATTTAAAGCTTGTCATAATAACATAAAAAAACCTTGGAAAATAATAAATGGTTTAATAAATAAAAACAACATCTCAAAATCAGTTGGTACTTGAAATCATAATGGTGATATTTTTCATTTGGGTAATTTGATCGCCAACACATTTAATAATTTTTTTATCAATTCCGGAGTTGTACCGGCTGTAGAAATCAACAATTGTAATTTTCTTAGCTCCATGCCACTTTCCACATGTTCGTCCATCTTTTTTTGTGAAACCAATGAGCTTTGTTTCTAAATTAAAAAATTCCCTTTCGTCTGGCCACGATGGTATTTCTAACTACATCATTAAAAACATAATTAATTCAGTTGTAAAGCCACTAACATATTGCATTAATTTATATTTTATCACAGGAATTGTGCCTAACTGTCTTAAAATTACAAAGGTTATTCCAGTTCACAAAAATGGTTCCTCAGATTTAGCATCCAACTATTGTCCTATATCATTAGTGTCATCTTTGTTGAAAATCATGAAGAAAATTATATGTGATAGTATTACTTCGTTTTTAAATAAATTTCAAATTTTGTCTACTTGCCAGTTCGGTTTCAGAAAGGAAAGTTCAACCGAACTTGCTATTTTAGACTTAACACTTTATGTTTGTAGTAACATCGATTTAAAACGACACACCATTGGTACGTTTATTGATATAAAAAAGCATTTGACACTGACTGTCATGAGTTGTTGTTAACAAAAATGTCGCATTATGGAATTAGAGGACATATGTTA
>NW_008705381.1:0-4327 GCF_000326865.2 Helobdella robusta | reverse complement strand
TTAAATTTAACTTGTTTTCATTGGCTAGCTATACGATGTTATTTTCATTTATGTTGTTATTTTCATGTAGATACATGTTTTTATTTGGTTTTGGTTGGGTGGCCGTACAAGCTCGTTCGAGCTTCTGTGTCTCCATACTTTTTGCTGAATAAATTGAATTGAATTGAAGTGCAATCATTGATGAAAATCACAGCTTGTTCGACTTATCAAGTTTCTTTAGTTCATAACCAAAATTTAATTTTAAGCATATACATATATATATATATATATATACATATATATATACATATATATATATATATATATATATATATATATATACATTTTTTACACTTTGTAATGCAGTTACTGGAACCGAAAAGATGTCTTCAACAAAAGAAATTAAAGTTAGAGAAACGGTAACCAAAAAATTATGCAAAAAAGAAACGTTGTTTGAAGGTAATTTATAAAATGTTCAAAAACTGAATAAGAATTTTGTTTTTATAAATAAGGTGATCAAAAAATAAACTGGATTGAGATTGACGAATCTAAACTGACTGTGAAAAAAACTCTGTCGACTGCAGAAACGAGTTGTTCGTTTATTGAAACTTGTCCAAAAAACAATAATTCTGTGTTAAACGTTGTTAAAAAAAAGAATATCAATTCATTAGATAAAAAAAATATTATCTGTCAGTCGATTAATGATAATGGAACCAAAAAGGGTTTGTACATTAATAACTAAATACATTATATAGTAAAAAATTTAACTACCTTAATGTTTGAAAGTGATACAAATATTTTACAGAGTCTTGCAAGCTTGACAGATTAAAAGCAACTGAACAAACAAATGGATTGGTTTCATTAGCTGATCAAAACATTTTAAACCCTGTAAGTGTCAATGAATCATCACAAACCAAATTAAAATTTACCAAAATATATCCCCCAACATCTTTGAATATAAATTTTCTTACTTTGGAAAACCCGTTAAAGGTAACCGATAGTTTCAACAGTCCGGTCGTTGAAAACCAGTCTTTAAACTTATTCAATGAAAAAATGGGAATATCTCGATATAAGCAACAATCAGGACTATTTTTGTCAACTGACAAAAAATTGCGCAAAAATAAAAATGGCAATTCAGCTGAATCTGACGATCCAATTTTAAAACGTAACAACAAAGAACAAAATATCAATGCCACAACAAATTATTCACAAAGTGCATTGATGGCCAACAAATTTATCTCAAATAATTTTAACGAGAAGCCGCCATTACCAAAAAGAAACTTTGACAGAAAAATTTGCATTAAAAATTTTTCGGAAAAACCAAATATCTTTGAACATTGTTGTGACACAGCATATGATTTTGATTGCAAAAATAAGGATGAATTTAACATGGCCAAACTGGAAAAGCTGCTTCTCATGAGAGGCAATATTAAATATGCTGATGATAATGAAGATCGAAAATGCGATGAATCCATTCCAGAATTACCAAAAAAATTAATTGCAAACATAAGAAGAAATGAAAACTTTGTAATTGAACAAGATCATCCGCAAAAGAATTGCAATGTGAATGTTGTTAACAAATCCGCAATTTTTAAAAACGTTACACTTGAAAACAATTCCAATTGTTTTTATGGCAAATCAACGCTTTCAAGTGATTACTGCAGCGAAGATACATACGATTATGATGATTATGTTTTTGGTCGCGAATAAAAATACCTCCGAGAGCTTCGATTCTCTTAACAACCTAATAAAAGTAAATTTGTAAGATCGCAAAATAGATGATCCTAAAAAACGTTTTGTATCTCAACAAGTTTAAATTATATAAGTTTATAAGTTAAAATCAGTAACTTCCATTTTAAAGGCTTAAAATTTAGTAATTTTGGTCACCGAGTTAGTTCAGCCGTTAGAGCATCCCGTCTCGCGGTGCTATTAGGCAATGACATAACTCGACAACAGTCTGTCCGAAATTTAAAGACCGTGTCAAAATTACTAGTTTTTCATAATTACTAGTTTTTCATAAAGTATTTATATGTATATATCGTCTTTATAATATATTATAGTATATATATATATATATATATATATATATATATATATATGCTGGTAAAAGACCACAATTAATGCGGTAATTTATGAAATATATCTATCTAACTATCCATGCTATCCACCGCTAGAAATTCTGTAGATTTTATATATTACTTCATATATATATATATATATGTATATATTTACAATATTCTATAAATTCTACCGAATGTTTGAACTACAAAATAATTTAGTGAGAAAAATTTAAAAAACGAACTACAAACATATAAACGCCAAACATTCGGTAGAATTTATATAGAATATTGTAAAAATATATATATATATATATTACTAAGTTTTTTCCTAATTCGTTGGAAACAATGGTCTCGAGGGCGTTCTTTGATGAAGATGATTTCATTTAACGATCTTTCATCAATCGAGTCACTTATCAATCGAGTCACTTATCAATCGAGTCACTTAACAATTTTACTGACGCTTTCATATTTTTAAAAAGTTCTTCTTTTCTTGATAACTCATTCAAGAGTAATGTTTTTATGTTTTTGATTTCTGCAGAAATAATCCGTGATTTAGTCTGGCATGTTAATGTAAATTTTGGTAACAGACTGTTGTTAACGCAACATTTCAAAAATTCAACACTAATTTCAACATTGTTCAACTTTTTTATATTTTTTTTTAATCTATTGATGTCAGAGAAATTAAACATTTTATTGTTTTTTAAAAATTTTTATTAAATAAATTTGCAAATAGCTATTTCGAGTTATAGATAACTCATCTTCAGTGCATTATATATAAGGTATCTAAGATATTTGATAAGAAGGAACAAGTAATTATTAATTTATATAAATTATTTAATTAAAACAGAAAACCAATAAAATAAATTTAATAACTGTAAACAATATAAAAAGCGATTTTTAAAATTTTAACGGCAAGATTGTTTATATTATGGTTGTTAAGGTAAATATCAACGCTCAGTCGAGAACCGCGAATTAATTTATTTAATTAACTACATATTATAAAATTATTTTTACAACATTTAAAAACGTTATTATTATTATTGTTAACGTTATTATTATTATTATCATCGCTGTGGTTCTTCTTGCTTCTTGTGATGATGTTCGATTTGCAAGTGATATTTGCGCTGTGGGTTGTGGCGTTGGTATTAGAGCCCTGCGCGGTTGGAATTTTTAAAAACCGCAACCGCACAAAACCGCTACATTTTAAACCGCAACCGCCCGCAACCGCCCGCAACCGCAGCGCCGAAAACCGCAACCACACCGCAACCGCAGCACCGAAAACCGTAACCGCACCACAACTATCTACATCCAAATCACTGTTACTCTTAATAAATAACATTTTGGCTTCACAATTGTTACAACAGATGAATGATGTAGCCACGTTTTTAAAATAAATTCTGCTAAAATTTTTCCAAATTTCACTTTTAGAATTTTCTTGCGCTTTTAAAGAAACGTTTTTGCTTTTGGACAGCATCAATTTAATCAAAAATTCTTTATCAATTACATCTACCTGTGGATCAACTTCAACATTTTTTACTTCAGACATTTTTATAAAATAATCGATAATTAACCACGCTGTAAATAAAATAACTACTTCTTTCAAAGTAAACAGAAAAAAGAAAGCCGTTGCTTCAACGGCTTCCAATGATATTAAGATTTTTCAAAGACATATAAAAATTATTACAATGATAATTCAATTTTTAAAATGTTATGATCGAACAAAAATATTTAACAAAATTTTTGCGGTCACCGCGGTTTTGATAAAAAAAACCGCGCCGCGGAAAAACTGCACATTTCAAAACCGCAACCGCGTAAAACCGCATTATTTATGCACCGCAACCGCAAAAAACCGCGGTTGCGGTGCGGTTTTTGCGGTTTAAACCGCGACAACCGCAAACCGCGCAGGGCTCTAGTTGGTATCTACAGTGTTGGCACTGTTGTTGATGTTGTTGTTGTTATTGTTGATGCTGTTGTTGATGTTGTTGATGTTGTTGTTGGTGTTGTTGATGTTGTTGTTAGGATTGTCACTAATGATGATGTTCCAATTGCAACTGATATTTGCGCTGTGGGTTGTAGCATTGGTATCTACAGTGTTGGCACTGTTGTTGTTGTTGTTGATGTTGTTGTTGATGTTGTTGATGTTGTTGTTAAGGTTGTCACTATTGGTATGATTGTTGTTTACATCATCAATATCGTTGGTGATAACATTGCTATAATTATTGCTGTTGTCGTAATTTTTGTTGTTATAATTATAATGATTGTTGTTTTTATTTAGTAGTCTATTTGAA
>NW_008705380.1:5637-6848 GCF_000326865.2 Helobdella robusta | reverse complement strand
GATTTAAAAAAATCCTTTTAACTCAACATCGAAAAATAATTGGCGAACAAAAAGCAAAGAAAATAGAGAAAAGAATAAACAACAAACAAGCAAAAGCATAAACAACAAACAAACAAAAATCTGTGATGAGGCAACAATTTTTTTTCCCAGATAAAAAAAACGTTTTAAAGTTTTTAGCCAAGAAAAAAAAAAGATTTTTTTTCAAAAAGTTTTTCTGCCTTTCCACTATTACTAATCTAACCCTTCACCATCTTCTAAACATCTATTTAATTTGCACGTCACGAGCTTTTCCATTAATAACCTTTTTAAAATTAATTTTTAAAAAATTTTTGATTTTTTTTGTTCAAAAATTTTTTCATTTGGTTTTTTCAATAGATGTGTTTCATTCTTTTATCACTTGATCGGTCCATTTTTTGTTCATTCATTCGTTCGTTCATTCGTTCGTTCATTCATTCATTCATTCATTCGTTCGTTCATTCATTCATTCATTTATTCATTCGTTCGTTCATTTTTCCATCTATGAAACACTTTTAAATTTTTTCAGACGGCGCTTTAAATATTTTAATATTCATCTATTTTCATTTATCACCCATTAATCTATCAGTTGATTGATTTATTTATTTTTCATTTTTTCATTCATCCATTTATTCATCTATTCATCCAATCATCCATTCACTTAGCAATTCACTCATTTTTTAATCAATCTTTAATTTTTCCAATTTTTATGTTTGAATAATGAATGAATGGATGGATGGATGAATGGATGGATGGATAAATGAATGATTGAAGGAGTAAATTTATGAATGAATAAATAAAAGAATGAACGAACGAGTAAATGAATTGAATGAATGAATTTTTGCATGAAAGCACGTAAAAAATATATGAAAAATTTTTTAAATCCATTTTTAATTTTAAGAATTATTCATTAAATTTTATTTTTTTATTTTTCTAAGTATATTTATTTACCCATTCGTTCATTCGTTCAATCGTTCGTTCGTTCATTCGTTCATTCATTCATTTATCAAAACCACTAATAACATAACCTCAATATATCTAGACATTCCTATGTATTTATTTATATTTTTCAGAATATCATTAATTCAATATGCAATTTTTTCTACACATAAAAAATATTTCACACTACCACCACCACTACTATTACTACTACTATTACTACTACTGCTGCTGCTGCTGCCACTACTTCTACTACA
>NW_008705380.1:0-1651 GCF_000326865.2 Helobdella robusta | reverse complement strand
TTATTAAGAACATTGAATTATTACTAGTTACAAATTTCATTGTATTCGTTGTCTGCTTGGCACTTGCCCATGATGATGCATTTCTTTTCACTCTAAAGGTCCTCTGAAGAATTCTATTTCAAAAATGAAAATATTCATAATAATAATAACAATACTATTACTACTACTACTACTACTACTACTGCTACTGCTACTGCTACTGCTACTACTACTACTACTACTACTACTAATAATAATAATATAAAATACACACATACGCACATACATACAATACACACACATACATTTGCACAGCCTGCTAATCTTAACTAGCGATTTTAAAAATACCAACTGAAAAAATAATTATTTATTGTTTATTATTATTTTGTTTTTATTATTTTTATTGTTGTTATTATTATTATTATTATTATTATTAATTAAGGATGTTTTTAATCCAAGTTTATAACCATCATCATTATCTCTGTCCTAGCTATTATGATTATTATTATTATTATGGTTGTTTTTATTATGATTATGATTATGATTATTATTGTTATTGTTGTCGTTGTTGTTGTTGTTATTACTTTTTGTTACAACAGTTATTCATATCTACACGATCAATAATGAGTTCACCTCGTTTTATCATTATTATTATTATTTTTATTGTTGCTTTTATTGTTGTTGTTGTTGTTGTTGTTGTTGTTGTTGTAGTTGTTGTTTGTTTCTTCATAACCAATGAAAAAATGCTGGATTACATAAATTTTTATCGCACTTTATAACGCCAATATGGCTGTTGTTGATGATTTTGTTGTTATTATTATTGTTATTACAGCCATTGTTGTTATTATTGTTGCTGTTGTTGTTGTTGATATTGTTTCTGTTGTTGTTGTTGTCTTAAATGTTGATTTTTATGACGATTTTGTTGATGGCTTGGGCTGAGCAACAACATCAACAACGACATATATAACAACAACATCAGCGGCAACATCAACAACAGCAACATCAACAGCAACATCAACAACAACAACTACAACAACAACAACAATGGTTATTTAAAACTGTTTACGACCATGTGTGTGTGTTGAACGGGGTACATAAAAATTTTTTTTTTTTCAAATATGAAGTTTTTTTCAAAGCTTTTTAAATGGCATTTTTGTTTATCATCATCATCATTATTATTATTATTATTGTTGTTGTTGTTGTTGTTGCTATTGTAGTTGTTGTTTTAATGTTAACACTGTTATTAGTTGTAGTATTTTCCGGTTAATGTAGCTATCTAATGAATGAATGAACGAACGAATAAATGGATGAATAAATGGATGAATGAATGAGCGTATGTATGAATGAATGAACAAACGAATAAATGGATGAATGAATGGATAAATGAATGAATAAATGGATGAATGAATGGATGAATGGATAAATGGATGAATGAATGAATGAATGAATTACATTGATAACGATCTCTGACATAAGGCTGGTTATGTCATTCCTTTAATTGAATAATTGCTTCATGGTAAACTATTTACTGGTCATGTGTTAGTGCAAAAATAGATGAATGAATTAATGAATGGATGATTGAATGAATGAATTATGAATGAATAAATTTCGAATGAGTGAATGAATGAATGAATCAGTGAATCACTCAGTCAATCAATTTATAATTATGTAA
>NW_008705379.1:839129-840770 GCF_000326865.2 Helobdella robusta | reverse complement strand
AAAACAGCGAAACCAATATTAACGCTAGCAGAAGAATACTTATCTTAATTCTGTGCCGATCATCTTGACAACGCATCACGGACAAAATGCGCTCAATAAATCTTTGAGCACATCTTCTGACGATGATGCTCCAAGCCATCAGACCGTAAATGTAGGACATCATGCTCTGAAAATAATTTTTCATTGCTCAATTTAAAAAATTAGTTATAACCACATGAATTAATCACATTAAGTGTAGTAACAAGTAAAAAACTACTCAAATTATACCAATCTCACCAATACCAAGTCGGATCGGATACCTGTAGAGTGTATGATGCAAAACAAGACAAACGACACAACAAAAAACACACCGAGAAGAGTGAGAAGACAAAAGTACCTTCCTACCTATGTAATAAATTACCTTATGCCTTAGCCTACCTATATAAAATGCCTTAGCCTACCTTATGCATTAGCCTACCTAAGTAACAAATTACTTAATGCCTTAGCCTACCTATGTAATAAATTATCATATGTCTCAGCCTACCTATGTACAATTAATTTAGCTAATTCTTATGTAGAAAGAAAAGGAGTAAAACAGAAGAAACAATACTGCCACACAAACAATGTATGTGTGTATGTATGCAAGAGCAGCAGCCTACCACACCACGTCACAAAACCCACCGCTAGAAAAACCACAAATAATAATTACAGCGGAACAAAACACAAATAAAATGAATAAAAATATTTAAAAATAAGCAGAAAAGAAGCAGAAAAGAAGAAAACAGCGAAACCAATATTAACGATAACAGAAAAATACTTATCTTAATTTTGTGCCGATCATCTTGACAACGCATCACTGACAAAATGCGCCCAAAAAATCTTTGAGCACATCTTCTGACGATGATACTCCAAGCCATCAGACCGTAGATGTAGGACATTATGCTCTGAAAATAATTTTTCATTGCTCATTTAAAAAAATTAGTTATAACCACATGAATTAATCACATTAAGTGTAGTAACAAGTAAAAAACTACTTAAATTATACCAATCTCACCAATACCAAGCCGCATACCTGTAGAGTGTATGATGCAAAACAAGACAAACGACACAACAAAATACACACCGAGAAGAGTGAGAAGACAAAAGTCCCTTCCTACCTATGTGATAAATTACCTTATGCCTTAGCCTACCTATATAATAAATTACCTTATGCCTTAGCCTACTTATGTAAGAAATTACCTTATGCCTTAGCCTACCTATGTAATAAATTATCATATGTCTCAGCCTACCTATGTACAATTAATTTAGCTAATTTTTATGTAGAAAGAAAAGGAGTAAAACAGAAGAAACAATACTGCCACGCAAACAATGTATGTGTGTATGTATGCAAGGACAGTCGCCAAGAGCTTTCTACCACACTACGTCACAAAACCCACCGCTAGAAAAACCACAAAAGATAATTACAGCAGAACAAAACACAATCAAAATAACTAAAAATAATTTAAAATAATTTAAAATAATTTAAAATAAGCAGAAAAGAAGAAAACAGCAAAACCAATATTAACGCTAACAGAAGAATACTTATCTTAATTTTGTGCCGATCATCTTCCAACATGTCAACATGTCATACTATTCACTGCAGGACAACATGACCTCCAAAGA
>NW_008705379.1:834032-835863 GCF_000326865.2 Helobdella robusta | reverse complement strand
GATTTTGAAACGATGGGTCTTGAGATCCGATCTGAACTTTGTAAGTGATGGAGTAGTCAGAGATGTAGGTAGAGAGTTCCAGAGAAAAAGGCCAGAAAAAAGCAAAAGCAGATTTGGCAAGTGTTTAGCACGAGTTAAGAAGAAGCGAAAACAAAAAGACGATCGTAAACAGGGGCATTTAGGTTCAATTAATTTATCTAATAAATACTTAGAAAATAATTTAGATTGAGACTTATACATAAACGTGCAAATTTTATAAATTATTCTATATTTTAAAGGTAGCCAGTGCAGGAGAACAAGATATGGAGATATATGAGAAAAGAAAGGGGCACGAGCAACTAGACGAGCAGCAGAGTTAAAAGCTTTACTTAGAGGATAGAGTATAGAATCACTGAAAGCAGACACTTATTTTGTCAGAATCGTCATCGTTTCATTTGAAGACGAGCGTGAACATATAAGATGAATATGAACACAAATATAAACTAAAACATGAAAATAATTTATAATTGCTTTAATAATAAACTATCTATAACAACTTGAAATAATCACATTAACAAACAGTAAAAAAAATACTTAAACAATACATTAACTTCCATAAGGTAACGAACGATTTCTTGTGACTATAAAATATAAATTGTTGTTAATTCAAATAAATCGTAAAAATGTATGACTTGATGTGAAAGTTAAAATACGTAGTGCAAATTTTCAGCTTCAACACCTGTAAACAAATTATTTTGACTATAGTAAAAAATTGTTTTCAAATGATTCCTAAAAAAAAAATTTTACCAAATATTAGCCGACATCAAACAAAAATTAATTCTATAAAACAGAATCAAACAGAAATTAAGAAATGAACAGGATAGTATCATAAAATAAATTAAGATACTTTATAAATTTTGAAAAATTATTAATTTGATTCCATTGATTGCGATATCGATGATGATGATTGTGACCTTACTAATTAAAAAACATTAAAAAAACTATTAAAATATAATGGGCCATGCGTTACAAAATCGTTTGAGGAAATGACTTAATGCTAACAGTAGATATATTACGAAAGGACGATCAGCCATTGACAAAGTTGCATGTTAAGAGACTTACATAAGAACGCTAAAAATTCTGATATCTAAAAATAAGATATAATTCTGGTAACAAAATATTAAAAAACATTACAATTTCATGTAAAAATTGCTAAACCTTATAAAACTCTTCAAAACTCGATAAAACACTGTAAAACATTGCATAAGTTTATAAAAATAAATATCAAACTATTAAGAACAATGTCATATTCGATAATTATATTTCAAACTCATCAAAACAAAACTACTTCTTTTCCGAAACAATGGCACATTCTTCAGCAACTATCTATCAAACACTTCACTAACCTTATGAAACTCCATAAGACTCTATTAAAGCTTAAATTTAAAACTTAACAAGCGCAACTTAGTACCGCAACCGACTGTTTCTATATTAAATTTAACAATAAAATTATTATAATAAATTAAATTAATATTAAATTAAAAACTAAATTTAAACTAAACTTAAAACAAAATCATAAACGACTAAAACTAAAACTTTTCAGTCTGTATTTATAGGCTTCTTTCCATACACTCTCATCAGCGTATATGCCAAGTCATTAATTAAATAATGAAAAACTATGAATACATATTTTAAGACCTCCTTCTAACGCTGTTTGGTTTGAAACGAAAAATCACGCCATAATGCTGTTAGTTTGTAGGAAGTATACATTTTTTGACAATCCTTCTTTAAAACGTGTTTACAAATTGTAGTTCACTAAAAAATCACGCCACGCTCTACAGTTCAACGCTTA
>NW_008705379.1:828852-830123 GCF_000326865.2 Helobdella robusta | reverse complement strand
AGCAACATCACAAACTTTTCAATAGTTATCATTCAAACTCTTCAGAAACAATTTTCTCTTCATCTATATCTAACTTTTCAGCAACTATCTTTGATATCATTAAAATGTATTACAGGTAAGATTTTCAAAAAATGGTAAGTTACAGATTAAATTCATTTTTAAAATAGATAAATCAGTTTCAAACAAAAAAACTGGAAGTACGAAAGGACGATCAGCCATTGACAAAGTTGAATGCTAAGACACTTACATAAGAGCGCTAGAAATTCTGATATCTAAAAATAAGATATAATTCTGGTAACAAAATATTAAAAAACATTATAATTTCAAGTAAAAATTGCTAAACTTTATAAAACTCTTCAAAACTCGATAAAACACTGTAAAACATTGTATAAGTTTATGATACACTGTAAAATTGAGTTTTACAGCTTCACAGTGTTTTACCCTAACCCTTAGGGGCTTTACAGGGTTCATGTAATTGTACATTTTATAGAAATTCATAGTTATACAGAGTTCTATAGGATTTATCGAGTTTGTTAAAGCGAGTTTGTTCGTCAGCAACTGTAAATATAATAACTGTAAAACTTTTGTGGAACAATGTCATATTCGACAACTATATTTCAAGCAGAGTGAGTTCTACAGAGTTGTATTGAGTATTATAAATTTTTATAGAATTTAATATTTTTCAAACTTTCCAGAAACAATTTTATCTTCAACATTATACAAAACACTTCAGAAACTAACAATGAAACTCTTCATAAACAATTTTCTCATCAAACCCTTCAGCAAATATTTTCATCTCAATTTCCTTAGGAACAACAGCAAGCGATCTTTCTAAACAATGGTTCACTCGTCAGCAACTGTAAATAAATATCAAACTATTAAGAACAATGTAATATTTTTAATATTTTTCAAACTTTTCAGAAACAATTTTATCTTCAACATTATACAAAACACTTCAGAAATTAAACTATTAAACTATTATAATAAATTAAATTAATATTAAATTAAAAACTAAATTTAAACTAAACTTAAAACAAAATCATAAACGACTAAAACTAGAGCTTTTCAGTCTGTATTTATAGGCTTCTTTCCATACACTCTCATCAGCGTATATGCCAAGTCATTAATTAAATAATGAAAAACTATGAATACATATTTTAAGACCTCCTTTTAACGCTGATTGGTTTGAAACGAAAAATCACGCCATAATGCGGTTAGTTTGTAGGAAGTATACAATTTTTGACAATCCTTCTTAAAACGGTTACAAATGA
>NW_008705379.1:810302-828802 GCF_000326865.2 Helobdella robusta | reverse complement strand
AGCAATTAATCTACATTGTGGCTAGCACCGGCTTAATTGAAATTGTACATTTCATTGCCCGGCCAGAGCAGAATACAAGTAGACTTCCAAACTTCACGCACACACACACGTGCACACACACAAACACTCACAAACACAAACTCACACAAACACACACACATACTCTCAAATGCCCGTATCGTACAGCGAGATATTTTATCACGCGCCATGTACATTACGGTATAATGTATCAATGATCGTATAAACGCACTGATTGTTTAAACAATTAAATAAAAACAGATGACTTATGTACACAAATAATAACACATACACACACACACACGTACACCACACGTACACACATACACACACACACTTTCACGCCGCTCTTAGATGCACAGATCTTTATATAAAAATATGATTTTTACACACACACTCACACACATGCAATCTCATACACACATACACAAACATACTTACATACATAATGAGATACATCATACCGGTATACATACAAAACATAAGCACATCATCATCAACAGCAGCAACACGCAAGGTTTAATATAAAAGTCTTTTTTTCAAGTATATTCCGCGGATCTCGAAGATGAAGAGATGCATTAAACATTCATACAACTCTGTGCCGGCGCAATCAAATTTACATTGAGATAAATCTGTTAAAAATAAATGGATGAATAAATATTTATTAATTTTTAAATAGATAAATATGTTGGTGTTTGAATGTACGTGTGTATGTATATATATGTGTGTGTGTGTGTGTGTGTGTGTGAACGTACGTATGTATACAAACATATATACATATGTACATACATACATACATACAAAAGCATTTCATTTGAATGAACGCATAAATATACACATTCTATGGCTTGTATGGCAACTTTGAATAATTAAATTTCTAAGAATATCTGTTTGTTGGCTTGGTTGCTACAGACCGTTCGTTCGTTTGTTTGTTCGTTTGTTCTTCCGTTCGTTCGTTCGTCGTTCGTTTGTTATATTTCATCTTACCCACCTACAGTGAATAAGTTTTTCGCTTAACCACCTACTATCTTTTCAATTTATCTCCCTCTCTTTCTTCCTCTCCCCCCCCCCCCCTCTCTCTCTATCAAAGTTGTGCACTCCCTTATTTATTCTCTCCTTTCATCTCAAATTTATTTTATAGTTACTTTTTTATATCTTTCATACTGCTCTTTCTTCATCTCTCTTTCTTTCTTTCTCTCTCTCTCTTTCTCACTCTCTCCTTTTTTCTCTCTCGCTCTATATCACTTTCTTTCCATCCATACTTTTCAATCTACTCTTCAGTTTATTTATTGAAATTCTTTCAGAGCTAATTCGGATTGATTAAAATTCTTATTCAATTTTTTATTAATACATTTTTTTGTCGGGTGGAATGAATCAATATAAATTTGCCATTTTCGCTACTAAGGATCCAAATCACTCCATTATTTTTGTGCTAATTTTGTTTGAGGTTGCGTTAGTTCCAAAAAGTATTTCATAGTTTATTATTTCGAAAAACGAGTTTCTTTGTTCTGTGAAAAAAGTTTTTAAATTAAATTATGAAAAATTCAGTTTTTTTTGAAAACGGTATGAGAAAATTTGTCGCTTACTCATGCAAAAGTTGAATAATTCATTAAAGAATCTTTTTTATAAAAAAAAAATGCGAGACACGAAGCGAAGAAGAACAAAGATGAAATAGCGGAAAATAAAATCAAAACGTAAACAAAAAATAAAAAACTGCCTACGGCTATTTTAAAAAAACTTCACAAGAATACGAAGAAAAAATATAAAAAATAGATAAATAGATATATCTTCAGCACAAACAGAATAAAAAAAATAAATGTTTAACAGAATAATAATGATAATAAAACTAAACAAAATAATAATGAACAAAAATAAATTTAAAACGCGGCCTTTGTTGTGACGTGCCTTAATCTGTGCCGAAGATGAAATAAAGATGGAGAAGAGGGAAAAGAATAGGATGCTCAAACCGGTAAATTGATTGGCCCGAGGCCTCTCAGCTTCCGACGCATGTTCGAATCCTATCAATTCTCATTACCCGTATTGTCCATTTTGATGAGTGCTTGCTGTCTGTCTGTGTGTGTATCTGTGTGTGTGTGTCTGTGTGTGTGTGTGTGTGTGTGTCTGTGTGTCGGTCTGTTTGTCTTTCTGTAGGTATGGACCTCATCAAATCTTCCTAACATCCAATTCATTCTTTACTATTAATCACATTCTGACTGTTCAGCAGCTGCGTAAATATGAGAACACGCACACACACGCACACACGCACGCACAGACAAACAAACAACCGCATACACACACGCGTGGATACTTATAAGAATTCAATGCAGAGAAGCTTAAATAAACATTTATAAGTGTGAGTGTGTGCGTGAGTCATTCGCATCTGTGTGCGCGCGCGTGTGTTCAATGTATCAATGTTTCAATATCTAGCAATTCTTAATTGAAAAGCACATAAGTGCGTGCGTGTGTGTGTGCGTGTGTGTGCGTGTGTATGTGAATGTGTGTGTGTGTGTGTGCGTGTGTGTGTGTGCGTGTGTGTCTGTGTTCGTGAGTGGCATTTTTTTAAGTGGATTGGTGGCATTTTAAATTAATAACGCAATTGAATAATGGTTTACTTGTAGATAAGTAGGCTCGTTTAACGAAGGATGAGAGAAAGAGTGAGAGAGAGAGAGAGAGAGAGAGAGAGAGAGAGAGAGAGAATGCAAATTTGTGTGCATATGCCTTCACTCACTCACTCACTCACTCACTCACTCACTCACTCACTCACTCACTCACTCACTCACTCACATAGATCACGTAATTTTGTTTATTTATGATGCGGTCAGTCTGGTTGGTTTGTTTCTTTTTTGTGATGGCTCTGAATTCTTCCATCATCATTTTCGTCATCATTTACAATCAATCGTTATCATTAAATATCTGAAAGCCATCATCAGTATCTTCATCACCATCCGAATCATCATCATCATCATTGGCATTGTTAACAGCTTACCTATGTAATTAGCCTAAACGGATCTTGTTAAACTAGCACCATCAACGCCATCGTCAGCGTCATCATCAACAACAACAACGTCATCATCTTCTTCTTTTTCATCTTCATCATCATCAGCACTTCTTCTATCATCATCATCACCATCATGATCAAAACTAATTTTTAATGTAACTTTAATTACATACCCAGTGACAGCGATGACGATGAAGTTAAACTTTTTCCAAAATTGACCACGTGACTTAGCAACCGGTTCGAGCACTTTTATTACTTGACCTTCATTGGCCTTCGTGTAACCTTGAACTGACCTAGATTGCTCTTACGTCATTGGTTGACTGGTTAGGTAGCGGTGGACTCGTACGTTATGAATGATGGCATGTATTTAATTGCTTTTTTTAGGTGCACTTATTTTATTGCTGGTGAACTGCATTCGTTTATTTATTCATTCATTCATTTGTTCGTTCGTTCGTTCGTTCAATAAATTATTCGTTTTTTCGTTTTTTCTTTCGTTCATTCGTTCACTGATTCATTTGTCAACCTTGCGTTAAATCTTTTACCTTTAAAAATTTATTCTCAGTTGAAAACAACCGCACAATTTTACAACCAAACTACCCGACAGCCACCCACTACACGACAGCCACTCACCACACGACAGCCACCCACCACACGACAGCCACCCACCACACGACAGCCACCAACCACAAGATGCAACAGGACACACGCGACTCATGTGAATTCTGATAAGCTAAAAACATTGGCCTGCGTGGATTTAGAATTTAAATAAGCGAGGCACACGCCAAGCAAGGAATTTGAAATTGATTAAGTCAGACCCAGCCGAGCAATTGATGTTTAAAGTCTCCCTGAGATGAATTTTTCCCGCCAACCTGCTCCGAAAACACTTTTTTATCTTTGCTACTTTGTATACTTGTTGTTTTGTGTCTTTGTTGTTTTGTATCTTTGTTGTTTTGTATCTTTGTTGTTTTGTATCTTTGTTGTTATTTTGCATCTTTGTTGTTTTGTATCTTTGTTATTTTGAATTTTTTTTATTACTTATCTTTGTTTTTGTGCACTTTTGGTTTTGTATAATTTTTAATATCTATGTTTTTTGTATGTTTTTCGTGTCTTTGGTTAATTGACAACATACAAACAACATCAAATTAATTTTACAATAACAACATCAACAACAACAACAACAACCTCATCAACAACAACAACAACAACATCAACAACAACATCAACAATAACATTGAAATGACATTAACGAAAATAATTTATCATAACACTAAATGCTATTGATATAAATCGCTTGCAATAAATCAGAATTTAAATGTACAACATACACACACATATGATATAAAACAGACAACAATATATACGTACAAATTTAAGTTGATGTGTGTTTTGTCAATTTGACCATATGAAGAGTCGTTGAAAAGGTTGATGACCATTACAATGATGATGATGATGATGATGATGATGACGATGACGACGGTAATGATAACGATGATGATCAGAACGATAATATTCAATTTAAACTGTTTCTTTTTCATAGTTATGACTACCACATTTCATTATTATTTTTTTAAGAATGTTAAATCATCATCATCACCATTATTATTATAATTAATTATTATTATTATTGTTAATTATTATTGTTATTGTTGTTGTTATTAATTATTATTATTATAATTATTATTAACTGACCGCTGGCATGAGTAGCGTAACATTATCCCAGGCCGTTCTGTTATCCAAACCAAAGTATGACATGGTTAGCATCAAAGTTAATGACTCTCTCTCTTTACCCACTCTCTTTCTCTCTCTCTCTCTCTCTCTCTTTCAATCTCTCTCTCTCTCTCTCTCTCTTTATCTATCTCTCTTCATCTCTCTCTCTCTCTCTCTCTCTCTCTCTCTCTTTCTCTCTCTCTTTTACTGCTTTTTTCATTAATATTTTATTATTAATAATATTGTTTATGTTATATTAGGATTATTATTAAATTACCATTATTAAATCATCATATTGTCCGTTGTTTATTCTTTTTGGTGATATTTAAATCATCCTTGCAAGTTTCATCGTCATCATCATTGTCATCATCATCATCATCGTCGTCATCATCATCGTCGTCGTCATCATTATCATAATTTTCACAATACATAACGCTTCTTTTATTAACACATAAAAATCTCGACAAAAATAATAATATTATTATTACCGGTTTTATTGTTTTGCAGTTGGAAAATGTGTGTGTGCGCGCGTTTATGTGTGTGTGTATATGTGTGGTGTATGTGCGTATGTGTGCTCGTTTGTATGTATGTTTGTTTGAAAATGTATGTTTGTATTTGTTTGTTTAATTTATTTGAATGGTTTTGTGTTTGTGTGTATGTGTATGTATGTGACTGTATAAATGTGCGTGCGTCTCTGTGTATTTAATAAAAAGTTACAGTAGAATAAAGCGATTATTAGGTTGTTAAATGTGAATAAAATGAACCTTATGTATTCGCTCATTTCGAAAGAAAGAACATTCTAGAGCATGTATTTATGATGACGATGACGATGATGGTAATGATGGTAATGATGGCGACGATGATGATAATGATGGCGACGATGATGTGTTGATGATGATGATGACGGTGACGATGATTCTATACATTATGCATACAAAGAAATGAACATTGAAATAAAGCTAGTAGATTTCTCTATATTCTTTCTTCCTTTCTCAGGTACCTCTCTCTCTCTCTCTCTCTCTCTCTTTTTTTCTATTGTTTCTTTTTCTCTTTCTTTATATACTACATATTTATAGGATTTCTTTACATATATTTTTAAGTATATACACTCCCTTTTTCTACTTCTTTCTATCTGTCCCTTCCTCTTTCTTTCTCTTTCCCTATCTCTCCCAAATTATTTTCCTCAATGTGTTTGTATGTGTATCATATTATCCTGATGATATCTATCGCGATATCCAATCATAAAAAAGACCACCAGCCCTGATTCTTGCAACAACGCCAGCAATTAACACCTCAATCTTGAAAAACTTAAACACGTGTATTTGCTATTAAGTTCGTGTTGTTGCTTATGTGTTAATTTGGATGTTAATCTGTTTAACTATTTGTCAATTTCTTTCTCTCTCTCTTTCTTTCTTTTTCTCTCTTTCTCTCTCTCTTTCTTTCTTTTTCTCTCTTTCTCTTTCTCTTTCTCTCTCTCTCTTTCTCACTTAAAATATCGTGTTTTAATTTGTGCGCCAAACAGCTCAAGTCTTATTCACAGTAATAGCTACATCTCTCTCTCTCTCTATTTTATTGCGTGTTTATTGAGGAGTGTGTTGATATTCACATGTGGAATTATGCTTCATCGCCGTGTGTTTGTAAAAGTTAATGGCTCGATTCGCTAAACTCCATGCGTGTATTAAAAAAGATGATGCATACGACGACGATGATGATGACTACTAATATGACAAGAAAAAGTTATTATCAATAAGACAGTATATACAATTTACACAAACTATTACGATACATAGTGTTTTAACAATCATCTTGTAGCTTATTTTTGGGTATTTTGTATGCTCACGCATTTGTGGGTATTGTTTATGTATTGAAAATTATTACTTAGACCTTGTATACATCGAGTATAATGCTATAGACTGTAATAAGAAGATAATGTAAGTTCTTTTTACGAAAATTGTGCCTTTAATTTATTATTAACGTAAACAAATTCTCAGTTGCGCGAATTGATTTCAATTTATTTATCGTTGTCATTAGTGTGTGTGTGTGTGTGTGTCTTGTGTGTGTGTTTAGTGTGTGTGTATGTGTGTCTTGTGTAAATTTAGCTTAACAGTAGGTAGATATGGAGGTATGGTAGAGGAAAGTCTACATGTTTGTATATTTGCATACGTTTTAAATTGCATTTGTCTGTTGGTGTGTTTACTTTTTAAGAATATTTTTCAATTTTGCAACAATTTTGCAATTATTGTTTGCATGTAACCTGATAACGTCTGTTCACCTCTGTATTTTTTGCTCCTCTGCACGTAATCACTACTCAATCAATCGACACGACCTCAACCAGCCGAGCGATCGTCCGTGCAACATGAAACCAAACAAAACAAAACACTCAATAGATAAAACACAAAACGATGTATGTATGTGTGTGTATGTATATGTGTGTGTTGTGCGTGTGGTTGTGTGTGTGTTGTGTATGTGTTGCGCGTGTGTGTTGTGTGTTTGTATATGTGTTGTGCGTGTGTGTGTGTGTGCTGTTTATGTGTGTTGTGTGTGTTTGTGTATGTGTTGTGTGTGTTATGTGTGTGTGTTAATTCGACAAATACTATAATAAAATACAATTTGTAGATTTAATGTACGGTGTATGTCAGTTAGCAGGTTAAAACTGGATTCTCAAGAAATAAATTTATGTCGAAATTTCCATTATCAATTTATACCTTTTTATACATAAGTGATTGAGTGTTAATGAATCTCAATAGAATTAACTCTCAGTCTAATTCATTATAATCAACGCCATATATCAAAAGAATCGAACTATAGTCTATAGTGGATGTTCAACATTATATAAAGATAATATTCGGTCGATTCGAGTTAATATATATCAAAAAAGTTGGTTTTCCATTATTAAATTATACATTCACGCACACACAAAAATACACACACACATAAATACATGTACATGCACAAACACATACACACACACACAGATATATATATATATAAATATTTATATACAGTAGTTTAGAAAAGTCAGAGCATTTTCAGCGTTAAATTAATTTTGAGATTTTAATAAGGAAAGAAATGCCTAATGGTTGCTTTGATATTAACTTTATCATACTCGCTCAATCAACACCATGACCTCCAATGATTACGAATCTCATTGTTGATGCTACTGTTGATGCTGACGGCTGTGGTTCGAATACACGCCAAACCAAATTGGATATCCTTTACAGATTAAGACACACACACACACACATTACAGTGCATTTGTTTCACACATACATACTATACGTACGTGACAAAGCGTTATAACCACGATTTAATTATGAATTTATGTTTATGTTTGTGTTTGTTTGTGTGTATGTGTGCTCAAATTTTTGGTTCAGGTTGAAAAAATTCAAGAAGATATATTTTGAAAAAGTTGATGATTGAATGAGTTGCAGCTGAATGATAAATACCTACAAAAATATAACAAAAGTTTTTCTTTGATTGATCTGAATAGAAATAATAAACAAAAATAAACTATAGAAAACACAGAAATGAAAATATAAAAAATGGCAAACCAAAAAATTTTATTTCGAAGAAAAATTGAGAGGTCACGTGGAAAAAATATTGAAATTAATACCCATGATGTTATAATTGGGTAAAGTTTTATCATGTAACACCTACTTATACACGCCACACACATTGGCAGAAACAAACGTGGTTTCATAAGTATGTGTGTATGTGTGCGTGCTTCTGTCTGTCTTTGTTGTGTATGTGTGTGTGTGTGTGTGTGTGTGTGTGTCTGTGTGTGTCTGTGTGTGTCTGTGTGTGTCTGTGTGTATGCATCTCAATCGGTCATCGTTGTATCTATGCACACATCAACAACTGTTCATTTGTTGGGGTAGTGTCTCAATGGTCGCCATGATCAATCTTATGCATGTTTGTTTGTTTGTGTTTGTTTGTTTGTATGTGTATGTATGTGCGTGCTTGTTTGTTAGTGTTGTCACTGCTTAAGTGATTTAGTTATTTTTGTTAGAGTTTTTTTTATTAGAATTTTGCATGAGTAACAAAACATCCTTGCCATCGTGAAGCTATCTGTAGAAATAGTTAAAACAACAACATCCCCACCGCAACAACAGCAACAACAACATCAATGACAACAACAACAGAGAAAAACAACAACAACAACATCAGGAACACTAACAACAAGCTTTTGATACATTAATTGCTGTCAGCGTTGTCATTAACATTCTTCCGCTTCCAAGAAGTCCTAATCAATTTCTGCGTAGGCGTGTATGGTGGTTCGTAAATGTTTCTCTATCTCTCCCTTCCTCTCTCTCTCTCTCTCTCTCTCTCTCTCTCTCTCTCTTTCTCCCTCCCTTTCTCCCTTTCTCTCCTTCTCTCTTTCACCCTTTTTTATCATCTTTCTCTCTTTTTCATCCTCTCTATTTCAATCAATCAATCATTCATTCTTTCAACCATTCATTCATTCAACCATTCATTCAATCAAGCAATCATTCAATCAACCAAAAAACCAATCGCTGAATCATATAAACGACAGCGCACTAAAAAAGGCCAACCTTGACAAAAACATCTTCCCAAATCAACAAAGAGATAAAAAAACATAAACAAACAAAGATAAAAAAAAACATAAAAAAATATAAAAAACATAAACAAACAAAGATAAAAAAAAACATAAACAAACAAAGACAAAAAAAAACAATTTGATTATATTTTTCACTCATTTTCAAATTGTTTTCAACTCTCTGTGAACTGTACATATGTGAATGAACTTGTACTTGTTCGTCCGTGTTTTAGTTTTTTTCGTCACTTGTTTTCCGATATCTCTAGGTTCATTTATCTTGTGTGTTTTTTGTTCTTTTCTTTTTCTCATTCTCTCTCTCTCTTTTTTCTTTCTCTTTTTCTTTTTCTCTGTCTCTCTCTCTCTCTTGTTATTTTTTTTGTTCTCGTTTTTTTCCGTATTTGTTTTTTCAAAATTTAATCATTCAGCCAAAAAAACATCGTTCAATTTCATAATGTCTCAAATGTTTTCAATTCCACACACACACACACACACACACACACACACACACACACACACACACACACACACCGAGTACAAACACACACACACAAACATACAGACACACGGACTAAGCTTTCTCCCTCGATGCCTTCTTTAATTGATTGCGTTGGGTGATTAGGAAAGTTGTCCACAATGGCAAAAAAACAGCAATAAAAGTAGCAATAATAACAACAATTCATTATTATTATTATTATTATTATTTTTATTATTATTACACTACCACCGGATCAGATAACTGCAAACAGGATCTGGGAATGGGGTCGGGGATGATTCCAGATCCTTCCATCAGCGCCAGTTCAACTTATTACAAAAGTGTAGCGCCACAGCATGCCAGGTTTGTTATTGTTGTTGTTATTGTTGTTGATATTGTTGTTATTATTATTTATTGTTTTTGTTGTTGTTGTTATTATCATTATTGTTGTTGTTATTATTGTTATTATTATTATTCTTTTTGTTGTTGTTGTTGTTATTTTTATTATTGTTTTTGTTGTTGTTATTATTGTTTTTGTTGTTGTTGTTGTTATTATTGTTATTATTTTTGTTGTTGTTGTTATTATTGTTGTTGTTGTTTTTACTGTTTGTTAGTGTTGGCGTTTTTATTGTTGTTGTTGACCGAGTGTGGTCCATCAAAATGTTGTTGTTATGGTTGATGTTGTTGGCGATATTGTTGGTACTGTCGTCGCTGCTGTTGGTGGTTGGTTGTTGTTGGTTGTTGTTGTTGATGATGTTGTTGTTGGTAGCTGCTTTTGTTGTTTGTTGTTGTTGTTGTACTGATATAGTTGTTGTGATGTGGATTCTAAGTTTTTCGATTCAATTTTATTTACTTTTAAAACCATTACATTCAACGTGTTCCTACTCTATTCTACTACAAGTGCGTTCGAAGATTTCAATTCAAATTTGTTTTATTTTTTTGTTCCTACTCTGTTTTTGCTTTCCCAATTTCTTTGTAAGGTGAAAAAAAATTGAATTGAAAAGTTTTCTGTAAAATTGTTCGTTGGATACATAGATTCATTCATTATTTCGTTTGTTTATTGCTGTTGTTGTTGTTGTGTCTTTGTTTACACTCATGCACACACCAACACACGCATACATACACAAACATACACACACACATAAAAACGTCACATGCACACGTACCATCATTTAAGATTTCTAATATCATGATTTATGTCTATTAAATTTGATTTATCTGCTCTTAACACTAATTATCTTATATTTAGCACGCACATCCAATATATATAATGTACAATACGCATACACACATTTGTATGCGTATTGTACATAAATTTATGCATACATACACATAATACAAGCAGATACAAACACAAAAACTGTAGATATACTATACAAAAAAAAATGCATACAACTACAATAGAGAGTCACAAAATAAATAAATTCTACCAAGACATACGAACAAAAATACAAAGACATACAACGATATACAAACAAAGATACAAACATACAAAAGCGTACAACATCACGTAGACATGCGGCAAACAAATTAATTGGTTCACTTCATAAAGGATGCAAGAATAAGGATCAGTTCGTACTCGTCACATGATCTTTTGTGTGTGTGCGTGTGCGCGCGCTTTTTTATGTGCGTGTGTTATTATGTACGTGTGAGTGTGTATGTGCGAGAGTGTTTTACAGCCCCAACCCAATAGATAATATTTAACACTATGTTGTATGAATTTATAGCCGAATTTATGTTTGTATGTATGTGTGTATGTATGTATGTATGTATGTATGTATGTGTGTGTATGTATGTATGTATGTATGTATGTATGTATGTATGTATGTATGTATGTATGTATGTATGTATGTATGTATGTATGTATGTATGTATGTATGCATGCATGCATAGTACACACTCAGATGTATAATTGATTATACATGCATGTATACCCAGCCGTAGAATTATTCATGTACAGATATGTACAGTACATTCTCCTAATACTTCTTTATGGTGTTCAGTAGCATAACATACTACGAATATTCTTTGAATCAAAAGAAGGAAGAGCAAATACAGTAGCTACAGTAGCAGCCACAGCCCTCTATATTGTCTTCATTATTATCTCCGTAATTGTTACGTCACACCATAGATGTAAAACTGTTCTCTGTATCTATGCTGACGTTAAGCTTTTTTGAGATTTTTGATTTTGTGGGTGAGTGGGTGAAAATAAATGGTGACTAGGGGGATGAATTTTTTTTAGATGAATGAATGAATAGATGGATGGGTGGATAAATTGATGAAGTAACAAAGAAATAAATGAAGAAATCAATCGATCGATCGATCAATCAATCAATATTTTCCGATATTTTATAAAATTCAAAATGATATGACTGGTTTGAATTTTTCAATTTTAAAAACTAGCTCTGTGAAAAAATAAAATAAATAAAATTAAAAAAAATGAACGTCAGAGTGAACCAGGAAAAGGATGGCGGGGCATGGTGCCCGAAGCCCCTGGTGGCACAGGAAGCGACAGAGTGGCTCCAGGTTGACCTTGAAGATCTCAAGGTCATCACAATGGTGGAAACTCAAGGACGATACGGAATGGGGCAGGTTAGGAAGTGACAATGTGATGATGATGATGATGCTTGCAGCGATGATGGCGATGAGGACAACGTTGATGAAACTGATGGTGATGATGATGATGCTGCTGATGATGATGAAAGTAAAACATGACGCGCCATTGAAACACTTGTAACAACAAAATCACTTGCCAAACACGCACGCGCACACACACCCACACACACGCCATACTACTTTAATGTCTGTTCAAATATTTTCATAGACCATTCATTGCGTGACCTTTAACCTTTCGAGGTCAAAAATATTAGGTCACTAATTTGCTTGCTTAGATTCTTTTGATATAGTTTACTGTTTTAAAAATTAAAATCAACTGAGTATGAAAACTTTTCAATTGAAACTGGCTACTTACATAAAACAAAAGATTTTCTGAATGATAAGAATGTCAACAAATTACACAACCTTCGTCTGAAAAATGTCAATCAATCATATATTCATTCGTTCATTTATTCGTTTTTTATTTATTTATTCATTCGTTCGTTCATTCATTCATTCATTCGTTTGTACATTTGTACATTTTTATATTCATTCATTCACTTATTCAATCATTCATACAAAGAAAACTTTGTTCGACTAATTTATTTTAAAGTTCCGGGGCAATGAATGAATTTCTTAATGAGGTCATAGACGAAATTGAAATAAAATGAAACAAAAAAACAAACAAATATTTTAAATAATAATAAACAGACATAAACCGACTAATATACAAGCACATTAAACAGTCGTATGAGCATAAACAACCAGATAAACATTGTGGAATATGCATAAACATTTAAGACTAAACCAGAAGATGCAAACTCGCATAGCTGGCTAACAAATGATTTAAACGTTAAAGATCATGTCATGGTGGTTATCTGACGACAATATGTCAAATAATCTATACTACACGCACACACATACATACTCATACACACACTACACACACACACACACATACAACAACAAAAACTGAAAATATGAAAAAAATTCAATATCAAAAAATGAGGAACGAATAATTATGTACTCGGTATATAAGATAAAATACTATTATTCATAACCACACTTGTGTTTATGAGCGTGAATTTGTGTGTGTGTGTCTCTCTCTTTCTCTTTCTCTCTATATGTGGTGTGCGTGTGTGTGTGGTGTGCCTGTGTGTGTGCGTGTGTGTGGGCGTGTGTGTGTGCGTGTGTGTGCGTGTGTGTGCGTGTGCGTGTGTGTGATGAGAGCCTAGTGTACCCATATATACATATTTATGTCTTGACGGAATCAGAGCTTACTTTGCACATGTGTTCATCCGAAATAGCGTTTTCACTTGATTTTTTTTTCGTTTGTTTTTATCTTTGTCTTTTATCTTTCAATGTTTTTTTCATCATTCATTTGTTTCTTTGTTCATTCATTCATTCATTCAATCATTCATTCAATCAATTCATTTAATTCATTTAATTCATTCAATTCATTCATTCATCCATTCATTCATTCACTCACACACTCTTTTCTCCAACGATCTTTCAGCATTCAATTTCTTATTTCATTCTCGTCAGCGCGTAAGTATCAGATATCAGGGCATATTTGCATACACAGTACGTATGTTTGTATCTGTATGTGTGTCTGTATGTGCATCTGTATGTTTGTCTGTATGTGTGTCTGTATGTGTATCTGTATGTGTATCTGTATGTGTATCTGTATGTGTATCTGTATGTGTATCTGTATGTGTGCATAGGTATGCATAAGTCTACGTTTAGTCGTTTATCCGTATTTTTGAGATCGTTTTATGTGAATACGTATATGTATATTTGTTTTGTGTGTGTTTGTGTGTGTGTGCGCGCGCGTGTATGTTTGTGTGTGTGTGCGCGCGCGTGTGTGTTTTTGTGTGTGCGTGTGAATGTATTGACAAGATTTAAGCCGGACTCAGTTTCCAAACTGTTAACACTGCTCAATAATGCGCGCTGAATGACGCCACTCCAGTTAGAAAATATAAAGAAGTGCCTCGCCATCTGCAAACGCAACGAAAATTTTTTAGATAAAATAGATGCAAATAAAAAAAAGAACTCTTAAAATATATTGTTGAAAATTATATTATTTTATTACACAAAATTAATTGTCCGGCCAAAAGGTTAAAGCTTCATGAATTAAAAATAATTTTCAATCAAACCTATGGAAGTAGAGGTTGTATAAAAATACTTTAAAACTTACTAAAATTACTCGACAGCAACTATTTTCAGTTTTGGCGTTGGTGTTAATTAATATTCGGTCAAATTTTCACTGAAGAGACAAACCGTATCATTTATTCGATTCGGATCGGTTTTTTATAGATATTTTATACTGAATTCTCGCGTGTAGTCATAAAATATAAAAGGTGGCCAGCACTCAATTTATATCCTCACAGTTTGACACTTACAACGTGCAATTTGCATAGAAAGATGAAAAAGCCCGACGAAAACTAGTCACACACACACACACCACACACACACACACACCCACACACACACAAACAAATCTACAAATATATACATATATATACACATACATAGATACATGTATTGTTTGTATTGTATACCCATGCACAATCAAACGTGCGTACATACAAGTATTTGAGTACATAAAAAATACAATTTACACAAATATACCCGTGCCACGCACTTAATTACGCATTCATACGCACGTACGCCGCAAACAAACACGGAGCAAACGCCCACGCAAATTGTAAACCACAGGCAGACAGACACGAAATCACAAACACAGAGACGAACACACACGAACACAAAGAAGAAATAATGTATCTTGTATATTGTGTATACATTATGTGTACAGATGTTTGTTTAAATATGATGAAAATGCATACATATACATATATGTCTTTGTATTTGTATATGTTTGTGTAAATGTATGTAATGTTTAAAAAATACAAATCCATAAACACACATTTAGCACATAGTTCATTTTTCCATCTACAAATACTAATGGAAAATCAATGTATGTGTATATGTTTGTGTAAATGTATGTAATGTTTAAAAAATACAAATCCATAAACACACATTTAGCACATAGTTCATTTTTCCATCTACAAATACTAATGGGGTCAATTCTTCTGATATACATACATACACACAAACAAACAAACATATATACATACATACAAACAAATATACAGACAAACAAACACAAACGAACAAACAACAAACATATGTGTTCATCAATGTGTGGCATAGCCTGTGGTCAATGTAAGCATGTGAAGTTCACAAGTTACGTTTTTTGTTGACGTTGATGTTGATGTTTTGATGTTGTTGTTGTTGATGTTGTTGTTGTTGTTGATGTTGCTAGCATTTTTGTTACATTTTTAGCTTTTGTGAGTTGTATATTCAATCATTTATTCCCTCATTCATTCATTTTTCATCCATTCATTTTTTTATTCATTCATTTTTTCATTCATTCATCTTTTCATTCATTCATTCATCTGTTCATTCAATCATTCATTTATTCGTTTATTCATTCATCCATCCATTCATTCATTCATTCACAGCTCACAAAGCAAAC
Organism: Helobdella robusta; assembly: GCF_000326865.2. Lineage (NCBI taxonomy): Eukaryota > Metazoa > Annelida > Clitellata > Rhynchobdellida > Glossiphoniidae > Helobdella > Helobdella robusta. Next base: position 812,916 of record NW_008705379.1, on the reverse strand, counting down.
ACGATTCTTCACTTTGATAAAAGGAGAAGTTGTATTCATAAAAAAATCATTGTTTATAAGGATATGCCCGTATCATTATCATGCCCGCTATCACACACACACACAAACACACACACGCACACACACACCCACATCACGCACACGCACACGTACTCGCATATACAATAATGTTTAAATTATGTTTATGTTATATACTCTAATTCACCTACAAACACGCACATGTACACACACGTACACACACGTTCACGTACACACACGTACACACACGTACACACACGTACACGTTCACGTACGCACACGTACACACACGTTCACACACACACACACACACACGTACGCACTCGTTTAGATTTTAAGAAATATTCTTTTTAAATTTTTTAAAAATCTTCTAAGATTAAAAACATATTAAAATATAGCTGGCAAAGATTTTTTGGTTTAAAAGTATTGATAGAGAATAAAAAAACGAAATAAAATGAATAGAGAGATGAAATGAATGAATGAATAAAACGAATGAGGGAACTGAATGAATGAATTAAACTCCTTCAATCATTCATCTCGATATAATTTTCTGGTCAATATCATATAAGTCGGCGCCCTGCTTATCAAAAAGAAAGAAATAAGTCATCATCATTATCATAATTACTATTTCAACATCATCATCATCATCGTCGTCATCACCATCATCACCACCATCATCATCATCATCATCATCAACAACAACATCATCATCGTCTCCATCATCACCATCATCACCATCATCACCATCATCACCATCATCATCATCGTCACCATCACTATCACCATCATCATCACCATCATCAACACCACCACCATCACCACAGGGCCAGGAGTTCACCCCCCACTACATGTTGGAGTACAGGAGGGACAACGCATCGAACTGGATCAGATACAAGAACATAACCGGTGGAGAGGTAGTAATGATGATGATGACGGTGATGATGACGATGATGATGGTGATGACGGTGGTGCTGGTAATGATGATGGTGGTGCTGATGATGATGGTGCAGATGATGACGATGACAATGGTGGTGGTGGTGAAGATGGTGATTCCGGTAGGAATGTAAAAAAGAAAGAAATTTGATAAAATGTACTAAGAGAGAGAAAGGATAGATGAAAAATAAAAAAACAGAAAGAGTGAGAGAAAGAGAGAGAGAGAGAGAGAGAGAGAGAGAGAGAGAGAGAGAGAGAAAGAAAAAACGGGAAAAATTGAGATAAATACAGAAAACGAAAAACTGAGAGAGAGAGAGAGAGAGAGAGAGAGAGAGAGAGAGAGAGAGAGAGAAAGAGAATAATGATAAAGTGGGGACATTTTAGCGGAGATATTGCGTTTGAAGGGTGCATTTCAATGTCCACTCCAGAAATACGCAACGTGTGATGTCTCCAATATAGACAAACACTCCAGATGCTTTGATGAAGATGACGATGATGTTGATGAAGATGACGATGATGTTGATGAAGATGACGATGATGACGATGATAATGATGATGACGATAATAATGATGATGATGATGGTGATGATAAACTGGTGACAGCATTGACAAGGACATTGGCGATAAGGAGGTTATTAATATATAAATGATTGAAGGCTGGATTAGCAAAATGCGAATGGAAGGATGATGACGATGGTGATGAAGACGGCGACAATGATGATGATGATGATCATGAAGATGATGATGGTGGTGGTGCTGGTGATGAAGATAGAAAAGAGGAGAACGAGAAGGATGACAATGACGATGATGACGACGATAATGATGAAAATGATGATGGCGATGAAAATTTGTACAGCTAAGTGAGATGCCAATCTTGCATTAATTATGACATCATCCTCGCTGATTGTAATTTTATAAGACTGTTTGTTTACAAACAGACAAACAAACAAACAAACTTACAAACAAACAAACAAACGCCATACAAGGCAAACAATACAAAAAAAAACTAAATGTCAACAGTGTTGATGAAGGAAAAAAATTTTAATGCATATAAATTAATGCTATGGCTCTTCAGGTTAAAACAACCTCTGAAAATAAATTGAGTTTAGCCCCTTGGCATAAAAAGATAAACAAATGAATGAGTGAATGAATGAGTGAATAAATGGATGAATGAATGAGAAAATGAATGAATGGATGAATAAATGGAAAAATGAATAGATGAATGAATGGATGAAGGACTGAAGGAATGATTGAATGAATGGACATTTGATGTTTTTATATTTGGCTGGACGATGAATGGTTTTACAAACGTACATATTATTATAAGCAAATGAACGAAAGAATAAATGATCGAGTGAATGAATGGATGAATGAATAAATGAATGAATGAAAGAATGAAAAAATAACAAACTAAGAACGACAAAAGAACGAAGAAATGAATGAGTGAACAAATAAATGAATGAACGACTGATTTAACGAGATATGCCTCTATCTAGCATTGATAATAAACTTTCAAATTAGAGTAAATTCAAATTAGAAACAGAAAAATCTAAAACCGAGGAGTAGAAATAAAAATATGGAAACACAAAAACGTAAAAAAGTCAACCACAGTAACAAAAGTATGGCAAGCTGAGAGCAATTTTGTTTTCAAAAAAAATTTTAA
>NW_008705379.1:777802-805302 GCF_000326865.2 Helobdella robusta | reverse complement strand
TTCGTTCATTCATTCATTCATTCATTCATTCATTCGTTCATTCGTTCATTCGTTCATTCGTTCATTCATTCATTCATTCATTCATTCATTCATTCATTCATTCATTCATTCATTCATTCATTCATTCATTCATTCATTCATTCATTCATTCATTCATTCATTCATTCATTCATTCATTCATCCATTAATTCACTCATCCATTAATTCACTCATTCATCCACTAGATCTTAGAAGGCAACATCAACGTAGCAGTTGCACGCCAGCAGGATTTGAACCCGATCCTGATAGCCCGGAGTATCCGCTTCCTTCCGTGGAGTGTCGTTCCTAGAGTCATATGCATGCGTGTCGAGCTCTATGGCTGCTCATGGACAGGTTATCTCTATTTACTTCTTGATATTTTGTTTTTATTGTTTTATTTTATGATATATCTTATGTAGTATTATTATTATTATTAGTAGTAGTAGTTGTTGTTGTAGCAGTAGTAGTAGTAGTAGTAGTTGTTGTTGTTGTTGTTGTTGTAGTAATAGATGTTGTTGTAGTAGTATTAGTGGTAATAGTAGTAGCTGTTGTTGTTGCTGTAGTTGTAGTAGTATTTGTGGTAATAGTAGTAGTAGTAATAGTAATGGTGTAGTTATTATTATTATTATTGTTATTATTATTATTACAACTACTTTTATTATATTCTTGACGTTTATGAAGCCAAATCAACAACAACAACAACAAAACATCATCACAACACATTATCAGATGGAGTGATCTCCTATGACGTCAGGCGGAACATCAACAACAACAACATCAACAACATCAACAAGAGCAACAACAACAACAACGTCAACAGCAGCAGCAGCAACAACAACAGCAACATGTTATTAGAGCCATACGATGGCGAAATGTTTGATGGTTACATGCGTAATGGTCTTGGAAGGCTAACAGACCTCAATGACGGCTTATCAACAAATGTCAAATCCGCGTCAAATAGCAACAACAACAACAACAACTACAACAATAATAATAATAATATCATCAACAACAACTTCAATAATAATAACAGCAATAACATTTATAATAATAACGCCAACACTAGTAACAACAATATTGACAATAGCAACAAAAACTATAACAATAATAACATAATTAGTAATAACAATAATAATAATATTCAAAAAGTAGGTCAAATCTATCCGTCATCCGATTGGATGGTCTGGAGTCGTCGCCATAACAAAAAGTACAAAAATTCCGACAACGATGATGATGATGATGGTGATTATGATGATGAGGAGGATCGCAGGAAGGATCATGATAACGATGGCGTTGATAATCGTGATAATGATGTCAAAAATATGTTGAAGAAATTTAAGAATGGCGCTTCTGATGATGGAGATGGCATTCTGAAAATTTATTTTCGGTTTGAAGCCGTCAGAAATTTCAGTCAAATAAGGTAGGTCGGTTCGTTTGGAGATACTACTCTGAGGTGTTGTTAAGTTATGAGTTGATTTTAATTTATATATTCATTTATTTTGTCACTAATTCATTCATTAATTTGTTCGTTCGTTCGTTCAGTTATTTATTTTACCATTTTTTTATTCATTCATTTGTTCGTTCGTTCGTTCGTTCCTCTATTGTTCGTTGGTTAGTTGGTTGGTTAGTTTGTTCGTTTGTTCGTTGGTTCATTTGTTTGTTCGTTGTGATTGATTAACTGACTGATTGATTGATCAATTGTAATCCAGAATTTTCGCGAAGCACAGTCCAGCGGAAAACACCTCAATCTTCCACAAACTCCTCATCTTTCCGAGCATCTCGGGACGCAGGTACTATCCGTACGCCTACGTGCACCACACTAAGAGGGATCTGTTGAGTTATCCCAATCCCATTCCTTACAACATATCCATCAAAATACCTCACTTCGCCGCTAAGTTCATCAAGTTGGTCTTTCACTTTAGCGATCTCTATTTGGCCCTCAGTGAGATACGCTTTCATTCAGGTAGGGAGGGGTGAATTTATTTTTAAATTTTGAATTTGAGTTTTTAAAAATGTTAATTTTCTAATTTCTAATCTTTTCATGAGGATTATTGTTATAAAAATAAACTTTAGGTAGTAAAATTAATTCAAAATTATTACAATTGTTATATTATTTATGATATTAATACTAATTATTATTAAAATAAATTACAAAAAAAAAAACAAGAAAATAAAACGCCCAAACAGAAATAATTTTTCACGAAGTGTCCAACGCTTCGGACTATGTAGTAACCACAGCAGCCACCAAACTGGCCAATGGTCAATCTAACTTCGCAGCTTCTTTAGACTGGGATACTGAATATTTTCATAATGATCTGCCTCTCTTTGTTGAAAGTATGTCTGTTCGATTGGTTTGTCACTTTTAATTCAATTACTTAATTAAATTAGTAACACGCCGATTGCATCAGTTATACTAGCAAGTAGCCTAATAAATTACTACTCTCGCTATCTCTCTCTTTCTCTCTCACTCTCTATCCTTTCATTTTTTTTTATTTCCCACCATCCTTTTGTCTAAAAATTTAATGTTCATCTTTCTCTCATTCTTTATCTCTTTCTTTTTTTCACTCATTCTTTTTCATATTCTCTCTCTCTCTCTCTCTCTCTCTCTCTCTCTCTCTCTCTCTCTCTCTCTGTCTTTCTTTCAACATTTCAACACAAAAGGACAATTACAGTAACTACCGATAACAATGTTAGCGTCAAGTTAAGTTACCATCAACATAATGATCTCATTTTCATTGCATTTAGGGTCATACATTATTGCCGCACCAACAAATTGCTGTTTTAGCTACACGTGTGTTGTTGTTGCTGTTGTAGTTGTTGTTTTTGTTTTGTTGCTATCGTCGTCATTTTGGCACTAGACTGATCATAGCCGTCATGATATTTATCGTTTTAGTACGTTACGTGGCGATATCAAAATGCTTTCTCTTCCTAAAAATTATACTTTGAAATTGTCTTCCATGCAATTTTTAAATTCAAAATGATATTCTCCTTTGTAAAAATTAGAAAAAAATTGAAATTGTCTTTGTCGTTATTATTATTATTATTATTATTATTATAACTATTATTCATTATTATTTTTCTTATTTTTTTTATTTTTTTCTCTCGAACAACCCATCGAGGCAAGCAGGCACGTGCGAGGTGCTGACTTAATATTATGACATTTTAAGCCGGCTGACGTCCATGTTACATCTGCAATCTCTGTGGCAATCGCATCACAAATCACATTAACATCACGTCGACATCCCAATTTTTGTTTATTCCAACAACAACAATTACATCCCCAATACATTAAAAACCACCACACATTTCCACAATCACATCAACCTCCACATACAAACACACATATATATATATATATATACACTCATACACACACACAGGCCCGGCAAACGAAGCACATCATACCGATACCGACAACTCGAACCTCAACAACACGAGAAGTTTTATCGACCCGATTATAGGAGCGATAGTCGGTACGATCATCCCTCTAGTTATCATTGCAGCCGGATTTGTCATCGTATATTCATTCAAAAAGAAGAAACGCAAGTATAACAGGACCGCGCTGGAATCCACTTTGTTTAGTTTGGATGACAGAGTGGAGTTTAAAAAATCTTCAGCTATTTCCTCCTCAAACTCTTCAGATCACAACGTGGGGAAATCCATTAAAGGAAATCTTTACAAGTCCGTAGCGCTGAACGAGCTGATGGATAGGGATGATAATGCATTCAGTTTGACATCCGCTGGTTATGATTTCAATGATTTGGGGAGTCACGCATTAGTTGACGGCCCGATGTCGATATATGACATTCCGAACGATCCTACGAACCACAATGTCAATCATGCGGGTTGGTTGGGGTGCTGAAAAATTTTATAAATGAAGATGAACGATTAATTATTACATAGTGTTTTGGCACGTTAATTTCATTCAAACTGTGGTGTCCATGTGAATTTGATGGAATACATCGTTTAATTATTTTACAAACAACGTAATTTTCAAAAATTAAAGTTTATTTTAAAGTAGAATGATTAGCGAATTTGAAAAAAAAACTCTCGTTAAATATTTATCCAACACCAGATGTCATGGATGGCGCATACAACAACCACAATGACAAACCAAACAAAAACAATTGCTCCAAGGGAACCAACAACCACAACCACAAAAACACCATGTACTTCGCAGACAACAGCTTCAACACATCCTTCTCGCCATTCAGCTTATCATCAACCTACTCTCCAGTATCCCAACTCATACCCCGGAAAAACATGAAGAAGAACAGGATCCTGCCAAACATCCAGGGGGCTACAGGGACCAGCGTCTACCAGACCACATTCCCGCAAGAAGCCTGGAAGCCCGACACACCCATGCTCACTTTTCTCAATAAAGACGTGAAATTCATCGAGAAGATTGGTGAAGGGGTGTATGGAGAGGTGAATACGTGCGCCATAATTATGATAATTTATGCTACTGATTTTGCAACATATCTTCGGAAGAAGCATCACTAACCACTGAAATTGAACTTCCACAGGTTTACGTATGCGAAGCGTTGGATTTGGACAACTCTAAAGCAATTGTGATTGTTAAAATACTGAAGCCTTACTCCCCGAATGGGATTATGTACGTTCCTAATTTTATCAAAACCAGTGTTGTGCTAACTACTTAAAAAATGTAGTTAACTACTATAGTTAACTACTTTGAAAAAATCTAGTTAGTAACTACTTTTCAACTACTTTGCACAACAGTAGTTAGTAACTACTCTTTAACTACCACCTAGTAGTTAACTAGTAGTTAACTACTTTCCAAACATTGCCATTTAAAAAGAAACTGGTGTTTACAACCTTTCGTTTATTAGTAAAAATTTGTCCGGCAACACTGAATAGCCTTTCAACAGCAGCTGAGCTTGGTAATTTCGAATTTATTTTTAAAAATGCTGCACACACTGCTGGATAGCAAAATAAATGTTCAACATTTTTTGCCTGACTAGATAAATAATTGTTGAGTTGTTCAGCTAATTTGCAAGAACTTTCACTGTTTTCCTCAATATAGTCATATAGATTATTGCAATAGGTGTATATAATATGTATGTATATTATGTAAAATGTCTATTATATGTATCCATATACAATGTGTTATATATATAAATATATATGATATATTGTATATATGTTTTATATATGTTTTGCTCATTGTTGTATACAACCCTTTGTTATCCAGCATGTGATATGATTAGTCATGCATAGCAAATGCATATTAGATGACCATGTCTGTTTTCAACAGTAACACAACAATGCATGCACACAAATAGGGGCGATCAAATATTAGCTTATTATTATAAGTAGTTATGTAAAATAGTTAACTACTGTAGTTATTAACTACTAAAAAAATAGTTAACTACTAGTTAATAACTACTTTGAAAAAAATAGTTATTAACTACAGCTTAACTACTAGCAAGTAGTTATTAACTAGTAGTTAACTGTTTGTAGTTAATAACTACACACCACTGATCAAAACCATCTATAGCAATTATTTTAACTTTTCAAATCGAAAACATTTTCATACAGAAATGCTGAAATTAACCCAATTCAACCCGATCATCATACATTGCTCCTTTTTGATGTGCATTAATTTATAAGAAATTCTAATCAACCCAGAACGGAATTTCGCAAAGAAAATCAGTTGCAGAGCGGTTTGAACGATCAGAACATACACAAGCTACTCGGCATGTGGCAGAAAGCCGACACTTCCTTGGCTGCCGTTTTCGAGTACCCACAATTCGGCGACCTCTTCGAGTTCATGGAAGGTCAACATTCAAAGCAATTACCCGAGAAACAGATGCTAAGGTAAGAACATCATTTTCATTTACACCACATTTTACCGTCTTCACATTATCACTTTTATTATGTTATTACTTTTAAAATTGACATGGTTACTTGAAGTTTCAAAAATGCTATTTCCTATTTCTAATGAAATTTATTTTCAATTTGAAATTACAATGAAGCTACGGATGCCTGCTCTACATCGCCAGTCAAATATCGTCGGGGATGAAGTACTTGGAATCTCTCGGCATCATCCACAGAGATCTTTCGGCTAGAAACTGTCTGCTGGGCCACCAATTCAGTCTAAAGATATCAAACCTGGCAATGTGCAAGTCTGCTTACAGGAGCAACTATCTCCCCTGCGGATCAAACATGTCACTGCTGCCAGTTAGATGGATGAGTTGGGAAGCTCTTACTCAAGTATTTCCATTATCATTATTTTATTGTTTTTGTTGTCATTTTAAAACATTTTGAATGAGTAGCGAATAAATTTTTCTTATTTCTAAACTTTGTTTTAGAAAAAAAACATTGTTATTTAATTTATTCTATTTTACAACCAAAGCAAATATCTGACAGGGAAACTTCTCTCCGAAGAGCGACGTATGGAGTTTCGGCGTTACACTGTGGGAGATATTGGTGCACTGCACCGAGAAACCACACGGCTCCCTGAACAACAACCAAGTAACGAACTTGATGTACACCGTGGACAACCCCGCCACGGCCGCCCAGCTCATCTTGCCAAAACCGAACATCTGCTCTAAAGAGATCTATGACTTGATGAAAACTTGCTGGAACATCAACGCCGAACACAGGCCATCCTTCCAAGAGATACACATGTTTTTGTTACAGAAGATATCCGGATATTCTCCAGACGATGAATGGTTTCACGTGCTGGCTAACTCTACTTGCACCATATCAACTTTTTGAATTTATATATACACATAAACACCTATATATTATATTTATTATCGCTTTTTTACATTAGAAAATTATTCTTGTATATATTTGTATGACAATGTTACTCGAACAATTTTTTGTTATATTGAGTTTGTTTAGTCAATAAATGATTAAACTCGAACAACTTTTTTCTGCTCTAAATAGTAAACTTTATTGCGTAGAACTATACATGGATATATATGGTTATGACATTAAACTGACCTTCACTGCCTTGTGAGTGATGTTGGATCATCAAAGGCTAGGCCCACCGCTTATAACTGTGGTTGCGTAAGGAAGGGCGTCCTGCGTAAAAATTAGCCAAATAAATTACTTATGATGGAATGGCGTCGAGGGGTATTTCGGTTTCATCATAGGTAGCCAAACGGCAACCCCCGATCTCGGGGAAAATGTCGTCTAAACGTGTGTTGTTGTATACATGGATATATATATAATAAAATATAATTATATCCATACTTATGCCATGCCATATACATGGATATACATAATGAAATATAATTACATCCATGGCCAAATATTTAAAACGTAAGAGCGTCAGTGCCGAGGTCTTGGCATATTTAAATGAACGAAATAAATGAACTGTCAATAAGTCTACAAGTAAACTGTCTTACGTTTTCATTACATATCCAACAGAATTACCCAAAAAATTAACTCAATCGTGACTGGATCTTATTATTTAGCAAGTGGCGTGGATTGTACCGTACATATAAACAGGTATACATGCGAACATCCATTTAAATTTATCGGAATCGCATTTTATTCATCAAGTTCACTATTAAGATTAGCAAATTGCTGAGTCAAAAACAATGGTATCAATATAGATTATCACCCACCTAATCGAAATTTTGTTGGAAATAAATTTTTATTAGTGTTCGACAACTAAACTCCTTTTACTACATCGACTTTTTGATTTTACACTATCTCATACTATTTTACATGCACACTTAAACGCTTTACTATCTACCGTGTACATTTCTATGTACAACTATAAAGCTTTAACAAAATTGTAATTATTTTTTGTTATTTACTGATAAATAAGTAAACAGACACAAGACATATTTTCTGTGTTTTAGATATAACACTTTATCACCACAAATATGCACATGAAAGAGTCAAATTAAGCCTTGATGGCATAAACTCTCTGGGGGTAGGCCAGTTTTTTGTGAAGTTCTTTGGCTGTCTGGATGCCCAATTCATGAGGGGTTAGAGCCCTTCTCATTGCTCTCGTCAATTTTTTACGCAAATCCTTGGGCTTTCGCTTCTTCTTGGCATAGAACTTCCTTAAATTTTCTTTCTGTGTTTGATGAATAACTGTCAAAACTCTGGCAATCGATTTTCTGACTGTTCGTCTAAAAATCAAAATATGTTATGTGAGTTTGTTTTTGTATACCCAATATAAAATATTTACCCAAGATTATTTTAAATTATTTATGTCAATATGAACAATTTTTGTACAATACAAAAATAGATTAGAAACTATGTAATAATTTATAAAGCTGTGGGTCGGCAATGCAAATATCACTAGAGAGACTAGGACCAGCATAATTGACATAACACACTTCTTTATTAAATAATTAAAATTAAATCAAATTACTGAGACAACAAATATATATTTGTTATGAAAATGAATGTCTTACATTTTTGACAATTTAGAAGCAGCCCCTCCTGTCACTTTTGCAACTCGTAACTGGGACAACTCCTAAAAAATGAACAAAATTTATTGATTAAATTAAAATTTTCAGATAGGTGAAAAAATTGTTAGATCAACCAAATAAAAATTAGAGTGTATAAAAAAAAAATTTCAAACATTGCAAATTAAATTCAAAGTAAAATATTGAATAAAAAACTCAAAACAAAGCATGTTGGCAATTTAATCAAGAGATGCATGCCTATCATATTAGGAATAAAAAAATACTCGCGCTCCCAAAATCAGGTTAATAAAATTAATTATAATCTAAAAACCCGTGAAAAACAAAAAATCTCACAGTTTTGAGTTCATCCAACTGCTTCAACAACTCATCTTTCTTCTTATTTCTTAAATCCTTGGCTTTTACTTTAGCCTGAAAATCACAACGAAATGCACATTTTACATTTGCTTCAATTACTAAAATACTGAATAAAATATTTATTAATAAAATCAAACCATTAAAAAGCAAATGAGTTGGGAATTATGAAAGATTGATTTGGATTATTTAAAACGATAATCTCGAAAAACATCACTAACCATTTTAATAGAGGAAAAGGAAGCTGAAAAGAAAACAATAGATAAAACAAAATCTTTTGTTAACAAATTTTTGTAAGTATTAAAACATAGACAATGTAATCATGAGAACGATGAAATAAGTTGGCACAAAACGCGATTTGAACGACATGGGACCATATTAAAAACGAAATGAAAATAATTTTTAATTTAAAAATCAACTGTTAATTGCGAAATTTTTCGTTTTCTTGTAACATGATTGGCGATCGACCACTCCAACCGATAACTTAACAACAGAAAAGAACAGAAAACTAATAAAATTTACACAATTCTTTATTCAGTTTCAACTGCACAACAATTTCAATAACATTGAAACGACATGTACATTTAAACTGTTTCCAAGGACCCGATACTGCTGCTGTATATTCAAGTTGGCTGGAAATTCTGTAAGATGTGTATTTCAAATATTACATTGCGTATGTCGACATTGCAGGCACCATTTATCTACTCAGCATGCTCTCAAATAACATCAGACAAAACAAACATAATAGTATATGTAATTCAGATAACGCTGACACAAAGTTGTGTTACATTCAGGCATATCTCAAGACAAAGTAACACAAATTCACCAAATGTAGATGGAAAGCACAGGAAATTTGCAATTTCCCTAGGCGTGAAAAACCTGAGACCCAACTTATCTACCTCAGCAACAAACTGCTCGTCACTTTCATGATTCTTATAAGGAAACTGCAATGTTAAGAAATTTGCAAACTTGAAAAAACGGCAAGTTGGGAAATATATAGTAAAGCAAACCAAATCAACTTCAGATGGAGAAGTTTGAAAAATGGACCCAGCCTTCTCAACATAACGTCCATACCTACAGGATTAGACTTTTAAATAAATCCATTTGTTAAAATTTACACATTTAATTAAATTAAAATAAATTATTTTTAATGAAAATATAAAAATAAAAAGAAAACTTATGATACCCTTTGGTGAAACAACAACATGATTTTGAGTTTTCTGACACCAAATCCATTAACCAATACTTCTTATAGAGCTTCTTGGGCAGACGGAATTTTTCAAAATACTCCGGCAGTTGTTTTTCAAGAAAGTCTCGCAACGGTCTCAACACACTTTTGTCGTCAGTTTGAGAAATATTTGTTGTAGAGTTGTCATTCTGCCTAAGTAAACTATACGTAATCTGTTATAAATTAATTAAAATAATGCAAGTTAATAAACAGTTAGTTATTAATTTCAAATAAATAAATAAAATATAAAATAAATAAAAAGCCAATAAAAATACTTACATCTGGCCTCGTTTGGAGGCTAGAATTAACATTTTGTAATTTAGCTAGTAAATAATAACGTCTTCTTGAGTTAGGAATGCCAAACTGTGTTGGATCTAGAATAAATTCCTACAGAGGAATGAGATTATCAAACTTTAATTATTATTTTTAGATGTAATAATTATTTAAAAAAAAACATCTTGAACCAGAAAAGATATTAAATACCTGGTAATCATAATTTAATTGGCTGAGAACTTTCAAAAATTCACCTCTCATTATGGAACTTTCAATCCCTTTAACATTCTCCATCAGTATGTATCCAGGCAGTTTAGAAAATCTGTAATTAGTAAATAATTTTTGCTTACTTTATCACTGGTTTTTACTAAAAAATAATTTAAAAGTTCAACAAATCTGTTATATTTAAACATTTATCACATTAATTCAACTTTCCCTTAGAGAAAGAGTCGTAAAAAATCATATTATAAAATTATAAAAATAAAACAAATAATTATACTTAGGCAGGATAGAGAGAAAGTACTGAAATGATTTTGTTCTTTCATCATGGACATCTTTCTGCTTGCCAATTGTTGTGAATGGCTGACAAGGAGGGCTCATGAGGATCATATCAGCTGACATTTTGTTGAAGTCTTTTAAGAAAATCGACTGTATTCAATGAGTTTACATTTAATGACAGTCACACACGATATGGAGATAATGATACACACACACATACATGATACTACATATGTAGAGAGAGAATGAGAGAGGCTAAGAAAAAATCACAAAGAATGAAAATCTGTTTTCAAAATAAATAATAAAATTAAGAAGTCATAAGGATAAGAAGACTGACTCACTGTTAAACATTTTTCAATGAGTTTTGTATTAGGAAAATTGTGTCTATAAACTGCATTACATACTGGGTTGATGTCGATAGCTGCCACCACTTCATGCTTTATGCCTGACTCTAATCAGTTCAATTTAAAAAAGTTAAAAATTGATTAAATGTTAAAATTAAATTAAAATTAAATTTTTTTTTCATTAATAAAAAATGATATAAAACACAAAATAAAAATTGAATAAACATTTAAAATGTTACTACCATTTAGCGCAAAATGCATTCCTCCAATTCCGCTATAAAGTTCTAAAACTTTCAAAACCATTTTTCACCGATTACTAACTTCAATTTACTAATTTAACTAATCGTCCACAAAAACCTTTTTTTGTTGGAAAAACCAAACTACTACTGATTTTGCTTTTAAAAGTTAATTAGATAATAAATATAAAAAAATGAGTGGTAGAGTAACGATATTTGTAAATTATTAATAAACGTTACCATCAACCTGATGTTGTTTATAGTAGAATTATTTCAATAAAATGACATGAAACATTCAGTATACTGAGTAAATAAGTTACAATAAAAAAGATGGGTGTTTCATATAAAAATTATCTCGATTATACTCATATTGTATTATTTTATAACACTTCGCCTGGCATTAAGCGTAATTTATCACATTTAAATCATTGTACCTACTTCATTTCATACTATACTAATAGTAAAAACTATTTCGCGAAGACTGCAATTGAACCAGGCAACACCGCAATTGCTAAAAGATTCAAACGAGATATGGCTGCCCTGGTATAAACTTCTCTTTTTTCTAATAACTCAAAGTAATTACTATGTAACGTTGATCCTAACGAGATACTACTTGAACTGCAGTACTTGTTAGTAATAGATTTACAGTATTTTAATTCTAGATCCCATTTGACAGTTATTTCTAATAAGAATACTACTTATATGAGAATATCACGTGCGTACGACAATTAGCATTTTTTGCCACGCATGTCTGCTAAATCTAAATCCGGTTATAATAAGAATTTACTTATTTTATTTCCTCACATAATTACTGTTAAAAATTTCATAATTTTATTATTATAACAATAATTTTAAAGGTTATATAATTATTGTATAAGCTGCAAAAATCATACGTGAGATAATATATTAGTCAGTAAACGACCGTTTATACTAGTGTTAACAATAAATGTTTTGGTTTTATACACGCACACACACACATACACATACACACACACACACACACACAGATATATATATATATATATATATATATATATATATATATATATAATATAACCTGAATGCATATATAGCAAATCGGAGACAGATTTAAAAAATTATAATAAACGATGTGTAATAATTGATTAAGTGAAGGTTATACAACACGAAACGCATGTAAACATGCATACACACACACACGTATATATATTTATTATATATATATATATAAACACATATACATACACATATATACACACACACACACACATAAACATGCGTGCTTGCTTGTTAGCTAGCTAATATATAAATGAATGCAATTATAAAAGTCCAACGCCATGCTATGTTATGTTAACTAACATGGATGGATACCATGGATAATATATCCATGCTGGATATATATATACAAACTAGATATACCCTTTATGAAGAGTAAAACAGTTATTTATGAACCATATATTTGTGTTAGCGAACTAAACTGTATTACGTAGCGCATATATATCTAAATTCCTAGTCAAGTATATCTAACAGAAACAATTACAAGATACACTATGATATAGAAACTGTACATACTATCTTGTATTGTATAATTTACTATAAATACTAAGTATAACACTACCGTGTTAGTATATTGAAACGATAAACAAACCTAGAATTTGTATGTTTATATATGATGCTGGAGGAAACCACCACAACAAGAGATGTTTCGTGTGAGCGCTGTGCATCTCGTTCATCCTCTTCGAACCGGGGTCTGAATGTATTTTTATTATATTTTATAATAAATAATTTCATAATTTATGTTGTTGTACTATAATAATAATATTATAATAATAATATTAGTAGTTGCTGTTGTTGTTGTAATTTTTTTAAAAGTATTTACACTTAGGCCAAAATAATTTTATTAATTTTGCTGGCTGTTGTTTTCGTCTAGGCGCTATTCGTTGTATTGTTTTGCTTAATTAGGTTATTTAAATTCTGATTAAAAAAAGGCTTAATTAGTAATTAAACAATCAATCAAATTGTTTTTTTAATATTTGTGATATGTAGCTGCTTATATATTTGGTTGTGACCAGGCTAACTTATAATAAATATCGCGTCGTTCGGCTATTTCAAATTTAACCTGACCTACCCAGACTAACTTTAATAATTTTAAATTAAAAAACAAATATAAAATGGCCGATAAAGACGACGACAAAGAGTTTGTAAGTGGGAGGATAGTTCAAAGAAGGGGCGCGGTTCGCCAGAAAGATGTCCACAAGGTCAAAGGTCACAATTTTGTCGCAAAATTTTTCAAACAACCGACTTTCTGTAGCCACTGCACCGATTTTATTTGGTATGTTGTAGTTTTGGCTCTGTTGTTGTTGTTGTTATGAGTTTGTTTGTTGTTATATATTGTTTTAAAAGTTTTTACTGTTATCTAAATGTAATAATTTTGTTGAAAATTATTCTATATTACCAGGGGATTTGGAAAGCAAGGATTTCAATGCAACGGTAACTTGATTTTTCACTACTACTGCTGCTACTGCTACTGCTGCTACTTCTACTGCTGCTACTTCTACTATCACTACTGCTGCTAACACTGCTACTACTATTAATATTACTAACACTACTACTACATTTCTAATGAAAAGTATTATAAATAAAATTATTGTAAAATTGAAGAACAAATCTCACACTTTCCATAGAATGCTGTTTGGTGGTCCATAAGAGATGCCACGAGTTCGTCAATTTCATATGCCCTGGAGCCGACAAAGGACCTGACTCTGACGTGAGAATATTCATAATAATAATAATAATAATAATAATAATAATAATAATAATAATAATAATGATGATGATGATGATGATGATGATGATGATGATGATGATGATGATGATGATAATTTATAAAAACAAATAAAAAATAAAGATGATAACGTATTCGCTTAACTTCAAAACATTTGTTGTTAATACTACTACTGTATTAGTAATGGCATTATTACTTCTACTCTTACTATTACTACTACTACTGCTACTATTACTATTTCTACTACTACTACTAATACTACTACTACTACTACTACTTCTACTACAACTATACAACTGCACTACTACCGCTTTTCCTACTACAACTGCTTTTTTAGTGTAGTACATTGAAGAGTTAATTTAGTGCCCGGATTATTAGTCTAGCTATACTTATATAGTAGTATTTGCAACAGTATTTACGGTATATAGGGTTTCTACCTAAGCATGCGTTATAACCATCATCCAGCCATGAAAGCTTTTAATTAAAGAATACAGAATGGGTACAAAACAAACCAGTCGTATTGTTTATGCATTGCCAAATGATGTTAGGTGTGCGTGTGTATGTGTGCGTGTGTGTATGTGATTGTGTGTGTGTATGTGATTTTGTGTGTGCGTGTAAGTGTGTGGAATAATGATAATAATAATAACGATATTATAAATATTAATCATGAACACGGACAGTCTAAACATGAATCTAATTATTTATGTGATAGCGAAAAAAAAAGATTATTATAAGCAAGCGAATGTTATCATTATAATCCCTGAGGTAGAGGAGACAGAGAGAGAGAGAGAGAAAGAGAGAGAGAGAGAGAGAGGAGAGAGAGAGAGAGAGAGAGAGATACAGAGAAAGAGATACAGAGAAAGAGAGAAACTTCTCTCTATCTCTCTCTCTCTCTCTCTCTCTCTCTCTCTCTCTCTCTCATCGGCATGATCGGTTTTTATGTGTTGTGTGTTGTTTATCTTGCTCGTTCAAACTACACTTGTTATATTTTCTGCCTAATTTTTTCAGAGTATCTCTCTTGTTATTTTTCCTTCTTTCTTTCTCTCTTTTTCTCTTTTCTTCTCTCTCTCTTTCTCTTTTTCTCTCTCTTTTTTTCTCTTTGAACACTGTTTCCTTCTAGTTATTTCGCAATATTGGTTTAAAGTCTTAATATGTTTTTTCGCCAAAAATGTCGGATTTATGTCAGATTTAAATAGTAATATTTGCTCATTAGCACGTGTCAAATTTATGTTTGCATACAAAAGCAAACAAAATGTAAAAAATATACAAACATACAAAACTTACAAAACATACAAAAAATACCAAAAATTACCCTGAAAGTTTATCGGTTTGCCTTTACAGCACGTTAAAGTATAGTATGTCGTGTATGTATGTGTGTGTGTGTGTGTGTAATGTATATGCCTGCCTGTGCTGTGTTCCATTGGATGCGTGTTTGTTATATTACTGGATGGATGGTGTCATAAAAGGTTCCATCTCATTTAACGCAAGGCGAGGCACACACACACACACACAAACACACACACACGCACGCACACACACAGTCATACATACAATGATGTTTTTGTCGTCAATAATGAAATGAAATGTTTGCACATTGTTTGATTTCATGGCACAATAACGGTTGCCATTATTAATGTTTTGTATAGTTTTTTTTGTGGAAACATTCATAATTTAAATAAATTTGCTGAAGAATGGACGTTGATTGACTGGGTTATTTGTTTGTTGATTAGTAAATTTACCATTTGATTGATTGATTGATTGATGGATTGATTGGTTTAATTGTCATATAAAACTTTAATTGATGTTTAGTGAATCGCAATTTTATGATACAATTTTATCTTTTAAAATTTCTTCACATTACATTGCATTACACTCTTAGTTCCTGAACAAACACAAATTCAAAGTGACGTCATTCAACAGTCCGGTGTTTTGTGATCACTGCGGATCGATGCTCTACGGCCTGGTGCACCAGGGACTGAAATGTGAATGTAGGTTTACTTTTAAATTTTTAACACGCACACCTCACACACACACGCACACACATACACACGGACACACGGACACACACATTTTTGACTTTACGGAATGGACTGCCAGATGAGGGGTAGGATCAATGTCAACCTGAATTAACTCTCTTGGAATTAAAAAGACGTCTAAAGACATATTTGTTTGAATCATTGTTATGATTTATTTTATTTGGCGCTATATAAATTTTAACAACAACAATAATAATAACAAAACATACATACACACATACACGCACGAATCAACGTATCGTGCACATTATTTTTATGTGTTTTTGCTTGTAGCTGTATATATGTATGTATGCATGTGTGTGTGTGTGTGTGTGTGTGTGTGTGTGTGTATGTATCTGTGTGTGTTTGTATGTGTGATTGTGTGTGCTGTTATGTGTGAATGTGTGAAAGCTTTCCAACCATTTTCATTTAATTTTGAAAAGTAAATTATGTCCCCAAATGGAAAATTTTCTTTCGCTTCCATGAAATAAGTTTTCTTTTGAAAGAAAAAAACCAAATACTCACATCACGCGTCCATTCTTATAACTCCATGCAAGATAATAATCATAATAATAATAATAATAATGAAATAATAGTAATAATAATAATAATAAAGATAATAATAATATTGCTTTTTTAAGAATGTTTTTTAGATATACTTGCAAGAGGATTTAATTAAATTCTTTAAATTTTATTTCTGACATTTTTTTTGGCTGAAGTTTGAAGAAAAATTTGAAAAAATTGTGTGATGTTGTTTAAACAATTTTATGTGGGTGCCTATTTGATTGCCCCTTTTTTCACTTTTATTATTTTTCAGGATTTTAATTAAAATTTGGCAAAAAAAAATTTTGTCTTCTGAAGCTCTGTTAAGTTTTATCTAGAACAGACATGCTATTCAAAATTATTTATGTCATATTCAACTTAATTGTATTATGTATTTATTCTTTCGTTCGTTCGTTCATCCGTTCGTTCATTCATTGGTTTTTTGTTTGTTCGTTCTTTCGTTTGTTCATTCATTCATTCATTCATTCATTCATTCATTCATTCATTCATTCATTCATTCAATCTATGTTACATTTGCATCTACATTGAACACCGTCAAATGAATTTGCATTTTGAAAATTTTCTTCCCTTATTTTCACAAATCTTTCTATCATGATATTACTGCTTGAATATTTTGAAATTTTTTCATTCATTCATCGCATTTGTCCATCCATCTTTGCGATTTCATACATTCATTCATTCACGCACATTTATTTGTTCGTTTGTTCATTCATTCGTATTTTCATTCATTCCTTCGTCCATTCGCTCATTCATTCATTCATTCATTCATTCATTTACGCAAAGATTTTTCCCACAAAAACTTCATAGCCACGCAATTCTTTATATTCATCCTTTATTTCCTATTCAGTCATTCATTCACTCATTTAAATCGTCATCCATCAAACACTATCTATACTACTTTTTTTCTTTTTCGATTGATCAATCCATCCATTCATCTATCCATTTATCTATCCATTTATCTATCCATTCATGCATCATTCATTCACTTACGCATTCACTCACTCATTCACTCGTTTCTTCCTTCATTCATCTACGTAGCTTGCGAGATGATAGTGCACAAGAGGTGCGAAGGGAATGTTCCACCCCTGTGTGGCCTGGACAACACTGAGAAGAGGGGTAGGATCAATGTCAAGGTCAGCTGCAAGGATGCATCCCTGACAGTTCACGGTCAGTTGGCTGATTGAATGGCTTGTTGATTAATTAATTGGTTGGATGGCTGGATGGATGGTTTGTTGGCCGGTTGTTTAGATGAATCATTGGTATATTAATTAGTCAAATAATTGGTTAGATGGTTGAGTGATTAGTTTATTGCCAATCATACGGTTTGTTGGTTAGTTAACTGATTGATTTGTTGGTTGGTTGGATGATTGGTTGGTTGGTTAGTTAATTGATTGATTGTTTGGATGGTTAAATTGTCAGATGTTTGCTTGGTTGATTGCAAACAACCAACAAAATTTATAAATATTATAAAATCGTAGCCCATAAACAAAATAACGATGATTGCACTGTAATCCTTTGAATTTGAACCATTTAACAGCCGAAAACATTAGCGCCTGTTACACACACATGCACACACACACACGTGCACACACACATGCACACAGAGAAAGAGAGAGAGACACACACATGCGCACACACATATAATAAATAAATAAAAAGCAGACATTTGTTTACATAATTTACTTGTTCAAGTTTACATTAGAAGCTTATACGTATAAGTCTGATACACGAGACTTAAAAAAATAAGATTTATTATTATTGTTATTATTATGTTTATTATTATCATCATTATTATCATCATCGTCGTTAACTCCATCAACCATTTAACAAAAGGTAAATTCTTTTCTTCAGAATCATTCCGATGTTTTTTATTTCTTTCTAAAATTAATTAATGATTTGGGCGTTATTCATTCATTCACTTACTCACTCACTCACCACTCACTCACTCACCACTCACTCACTCGCTCACTCACTCGCTCACTTACTCACTCACTCACTCACTCGCTCACTCACTCACTCACTCACTCGCTCGCTCACTTACTCACTCACTCACTCACTCACTCACTCACTCACTCGCTCGCTCGCTCGCTCAATCACTCACTCACTCACTCACTCGCTCGCTCACTCAATCACTCACTCGCTCACTCACTCACTCACTCACTCACTCACTCGCTCACTCGCTCACTCGCTCACTCACTCACTCACTCACTCAATCACTCACTCACTCATTCTCATTTTTAGTAATCGAAGCAAAGAACTTAATTCCGATGGATCCCAACGGATTGGCGGATCCGTACGTGAAGATCAAGTTGATCCCAGAGGATCAGGGAAGGACCAAGCAGAAGACAAAAACCATCCGGACCAACCTAAATCCTCAATGGAACGAAGTTTTTGTCTTGTTAGTGCTTAGTTTGTTTGAGTGTCTGTTTGTATTTGTCAGTGTGTGTTTGTGTGTTTGTTTGTGTGTGTGTGTTTGTGTGTTTGTTTGTGTGTGTGTGTTTTTATGTGTCAGTGTGTGTTAGTGTGCGTGTGTTAGTGTTTGTGGGTGTGTGTGTGTTTTTTTGTGTGTGTTTGTTTGTGTGTCTGTTTATATGTGTGAGTGTGTGTATGTGTGTTAGTGTGTGCTTGTGACTGTGTGTGTGAGTGTGTGTTTGTTTGTGTGTTTGTTTGGGTTTCATTTGCTTTCATTTTGGTTTAATAATTTAATTAGTGGTATAAAGAATAAATAAATTGATTAATTAGTTTGTTTGTTTGTTTTAATCGCACTGGTGTTACTGCCAATGTCATTTAAATAGGAGAAGATAGCATTGTATATTTTTGAAACGCTTGTTCCAATGAATGTTCCTTGTTTTGATTGTGTGTGTATAATTGTATATATGTATTTGTGTTTGTATGTATGTATGTATGCCTGTATGTGTGTGTGTGTGTGTTTGTGTATGTATGTATGTGTGTGTTGTGAGTGTGTGTGTGTATATGTGTGTATAAGTAATATATGTTAATATTATTCTTTTACAGAAGTAGGGTTTGAAATGAGAACGTGAATGAATTAAAGCCAATTACACACATCCTTGTCAGTGCTATGTGTGTGTGTGTGTGTGCGCGTGTGTTTGTGTCTATGTGTTTATGTGTGTGTGTTCGTGTATCTGTTTGTGTGCGTGTGTGTTTGTTTTACGAAGAATATTTGTATCTGTTTGTATGTGTTTTTATACTTTTTGTATTTGTCTATTATTATGAGTTTTTTGTTCTCACTCTCTCATAGAGGCAGCGCAAGCCTAATCCACTTAACGTCAATATTTTTGGACCGCACTCTCTGCTTCTCTCTGTCTCTCTCTCTCTCTCTCTCTCTCTCTCTGTCTCTCTCTGTCTCTCTTTCTTTCTCTTTCTCTCTCTATCACACACACATACACGCACACACTCACGCATATACAAACACACGTTCTGTCTTAAAGCGCGTATATACACGTATACATACACACAATGATTACAAACATTTAAACACACATATACATAAATATTACAAACATTTACACATACACACACGCACGCACGCATACATATACACATAGATTTGTATTAATATAGGTGTTTTGCTTTTTAACGTAAATTTAATTATAGAAAGCCTAAAATAGTCATAATTATATTGTGTGTGTGTGTGTGTGTGTGTGTGTGTGTGTGTGTGTGTGTGTGTGTGTGTTGTGTCAGTTTTTAACTTAATTAATTACATGCTCTGTAAATATTCTTCCATTCTAGCATTTGTTAATCGTTATAATTATTGCTGCTTTTTCTTCTTCTTATTATAGTTCATATTATTATTATTGTTATAGTTTGAAATTATATATATTTCTTATAATACATAGCGAAGAGATAGCTCAACAGTTAAGGCACATGGTTTCACTCTTGCCGTGACTGCTTCGTTATTTAAACTCTTTCATGCGTTCATTCATTCATTCGTTCATTCATTCGTTCATTCATTTATTTATTTACTCACTCGTTCGTTCGTTCGTTTGTTCATTCAATTGTTCGTTCATTCATTCGTTCATTCATTCGTTCATTCATTCATTCGTTCATTTATTTATTCATTCGTTCGTTCATTCAATTGTTCGTTTATTCATTTCATGCATTCAGTCATTCATTCATTCAGTCATTTAATAACTCTTTGAAAAAATACAATACAAAAAGTAATAAAGCAATCTCCAACGAACATCAACCCACAAGTCAATTGCTTTTTCTCGTAAGTATTTGCATACAGATACATACTATACAAATATACATACTAATTAATTTTGTACATATGTGTGTTTGTATATTGTATGTATGTACGTGTGTGTGCGTAGTGTGTGTGTGTGTGTGGTGTGAGTGTTTGTACTAGTATAATTTATGACATTTTCATTATTCGTTCGTTGCTTATGAGTTCTCTTGGTTATTGTGTTGTAAATCAGTTTTTAACATGTTGCTGATTTCATATAACTGAAAATGATGACGACGATGCTGGTGGCGGTGACAAAAAACACACAATCTTGACGGTGATAATGGTGTGTAGGTGTGATAATTTAATGATGATGATGGTATGTGTATGTTTTTGTGTGTGTATGTGTATGTTTGTGTGTGTATGTATGTTTGTGTGTGTGTGTGCATGTGTATGTTTGTGTGTGTATGTGTGTGTGTGTGTGTTTAATTTTAGGGAGTTTGGTTGGTTGTATGATTTTGTTAAGATTGCACTGATTTCTTGTAATGGTACGAGCAACAACATAATACTTTGTTTTGTTTGAAGACATTGAAAAATTGAGTTATTGTCTGTTTTACACGCGTGTAGTGTTGTTTTTGTTTTCCTCCTTCTTTGTTCTCGCTATCTCTCATTTTCTGTTATTTTGAGTTTACTCATTTGTATACAAATTTGTATATTTTTATCGATTGCTCATCAATTCAAATATTAATCTATTTATTCTTTTATTTCTCCATCATTCTATCTATTCATATTTTGGTCTTTCTCTATCTCACTCTCTCTTTCTCTCTCTCTCTCTCTCTCTCTCTCTCTCTCTCTCTCTCTCTCTCTCTCAATACCATTTCCTCATTTAATATCATAATCCTTGCTGTATGCATGGATGTATGCTTGCTGAATGTGATTTTTTTTGTATTTTGTTTGAACGTATGTACGTATGCGTCTACATGTTTGTATTTCGTATAATTGTGTATGTATTGAATGTACGTACGTATGTATTAAATATTGTATGTGTATATATTTTGGTGTGTGTTTGCGTGCTTATATGTGTGTGCGTATGTGTGTGTGTGTATATTTTTTGTATAAAGATTTTGTATGCGCGTGTGAATTTTTGTGAACTTCATTAATACAGAAAAATTCTTCTTTTTCGTTCATATTTTTGTCTAATTTATTTCTCAAAAGCAATTATTTTGTTGTCTGCATTTTTTTATATTTTCCTTCGTTGTTTATGTGTTTAAATTTTTTCTTCTACATCCATTAGAAAGTACTTAGCAAAGCGTATTTAATATTTATAACTTATCTATATTACACACGACAAGTTCGTTTGTGTGTTTGCATTCGTGCGTGCGTGTATCTGTGTGTATGTGCGTATATTTTGGTGTGTGTGTGTGTGTATGTATGTAAGTATGTATGTCTCTAAATGTGTGTGTAGGTCTGAATGTATGTGTATATCGCTGGAAGTGTATGCTTTCATTGCATTTGCATTCATATGTCGTCTTTTATATAGCCACACGCACACCACACACACACACACACGCACAAATGACACACACACATACACACACACAAATGACACACTAAACAGGCGACAAACACACCACACGACACATGATGATCAAGGTTCTCTACAGTCTCTCTTTAAAAAGCCAACCTATGTATGTATTGATCAAATTTTCTCTGCCTTCTTAGCCACCTTATACTCATACGCCCACCCACTCTATACATACATACATACATACATTACATACATACATACATACATACATACATACATACATACATACATACATACATACATACATACATACATACATACATACATACATACATACATACATACATACATACATACATACATACATACATACATACATACATACATACATACATACATACATACATACATACATACATACATACATACATACATACATACATACATACATACATACATACATACATACATACAGACATACATACATACATACATACATACATACATACATACATACATACATACATACATGCATACATACATACATACATACATACATACATACATACATACATACATACATACATACATACATACATACATACATACATACATACATACATACATACATACATACATACATACATACATACATACATACATACATACATACATACATACATACATACATACATACATACATACATACATACATACATACATACATACATACATACATACATACATACATACATACATACATACATACATACATACATACATACATACATACAAAAGCACACAAAAACGCACACACACATACATACAAAGGGACATACACATAAAAACACAAACACGAATGTGATGTGTAATATATAGATAAGTTTTTGGTCACACATATATATTAATACATTAGTATTAGTATATATTTGTGTAGACTGTGTATATTTTATATATTAGTATTTGTTTGTATGTGTTGTATATATTTGTATACTCTTGTATTTATTGCATATATGAATTATTTGAAGTGTGTATTAGTAAATTTTGTATGGGTTGTATGTAAATTATGTATACATATTTCATATGTTTGTATGTATATTATAGGTTTGTGTATACTGCATACGTTTGTATATAATTGCACGCATGATTAATATTTTCATCTACAGCCAATTGTCCAACTCATCTTCCGATGGTGAATTTTTTTCATCAAGAAATCTTCAAAGTTGTGATTAAGTCGAAAAGATTAGTGATGTGATAGATGATGATGCTGATGATGATGGCGCGAACCCTGATGATGACGACGTTGATGATGATGGCGATGATGATGATGATGGCAATGATGATGATGATGATGATGATGATGGCAATGATGATGATGATGATGATGGCGATGACGATGATTAAAATAATAAAGACTCATTGCACGATGACAGAGCCAATGATTTTAACGGTCCAATCGCTATTACTCATTACAAATACACACAACCATTCGACGATCAATTTCGTTTTATGTTGTATTCGAACGTGGTGACCACGGGATAGCAGAGCGTGACAAACTCTTTACTTTCTGAGCTACTCGTCATGCAGACATATTAATAATTATATTTTATTACAGTTGCGATAATGGTGTTGCCAGTATATTAAGGACACCAACGTATGATCATTGCTCTTAAATTCAAGGTAGCAATCAAGTTATAATTACCAGTGGTATAGACACACACACACACACACACACATACATACACACACACACACAGATAAACAAACAAATAAACAAATTGAGAGGCAGAGCCAATAAAAGTTACATGATAAATGACTTAATGCCATACGATGATAATGTTAACAATATAATGCAATATAATAACGTGATGTCATTAGTTAATGTGGCTGTTTGTCATCTGTTAGGTTCACTTTTATTTTTATCTCTATGTGTGTGTGTCTGTTTGCTTGAATATGCATGTGTGTCTGTGTTTTTACTGTAATAGGAACAGAATATAGAGCAAAATACACTGTGTTATCAATGTGCTTTAGTATGTGTGACTTTTGTTGTACGTGTAAGTGTGTGTGTGTGTATGTATGTGTGAGTGTGTGTGTGTTGTGTGAGCTGTGTATGTGTTTACTGAAATATTTTAACAACAAAACGTGTAGCATTCTCTTTTGATTAAATTAATGAGGTTGTTTTCGAGTTTGCTTGCTACGGTGAAAATGTTTCAAATGTTTTGTGTGCTTCTTGTTTGTACAGCTGTCAGATACCATTAAAACTATGTACGTATGCATGCATTTAATTTGTTTACTATAACTTCATTACTTTCTAGTACACATATCTAAATAGATTTTCAATACGTTCTTTAGTTTTTCATCCATGCATCTATCCATGCATTCATACATCCATCCATCAATCCATCCACCCAGCCAATTAGGCCCGGACGACTTATCCAAGCGCTTATCCATAGAAGTATGGGATTGGGATAGAACGTCGAGAAACGATTTCATGGGATCTCTATCATTCGGGATATCGGAACTTTTCCAGAAATCCCAAAAGCAAGATGGCGCCAAGGGTGACGTGGTAGAAAGTGGTTGGTTCCGGTTGTTGAATGAGGAGGAGGGGGAGTTCTACAACGTTCCATGCACCGATGATGTCTCAACCAGCATCATCGAGCTGAAAAATAAACTCAAAGTTAGCAACCATCTGATTGATGTGTTCATACGCATTTGATATGTTAAAATTTGTTAATGGATTTTTGTTTTACGATTGAAGAGATGAAAAGCTAGCTAGCCTCGTCTCACATTTTTATTTGTATTAATTTGCAACCAACATATTTTTATAAATTAATCCCAAACCCAATTCTAATTTCAAGACAAAAAAAATCAGTTTCCAGTTCTAAAACAAATAACTCAATATCATTTTACCATAATCCAGCTAAATATCTCATTCTCCACTACTAAAATAAACTATCAAATCTCAAAAAATGAACAAACTTGTCCACAAATTTCTAACTACTCCATTCACTCCACAAAGTTGTCGTCACAAGACAGTAGAACCCTGCCAGCTCACGATCTGCAGACAACCACCATGCCAATGAAAGACCTCATCCGAGTAACTGACTTCAACTTCAAGGCTGTCCTAGGTAAAGGAAGCTTTGGAAAGGTTAATTTTTTGTCGTTCTCTTCAAACTGTTATTTATGTTACGTCAAATTGAGAGTTTCCATCACGATGATGTAACTATATTTATACACTGCTTACGTCACGTGGCATATAGTTTATAAACCCCAAAACAATATCAATTTAAAAACATTTTGAAATTTATATAGCAAGTAACACACAAATCGAAATTGTAACAGGTTGTATTGGCACAGCGCAAAGGCACGGATGAATATTACGCAATCAAGGTTCTGAAGAAAGATGTCATCCTACAAAATGATGATGTCGAGTGCACTAAAGTGGAAAAAAGGGTTTTGTGTCTGTCTGGAAAGCCTCCATTCCTTGTGGCGCTGCATTCGTGTTTTCAAACTAATGTTAGTGTGGATGTGTGTCTGCGTGCGCGCGTGTGTATGTGTGTGTTTGAGTTAAAGGATGTATTGCGAATTAAAGGATGTATTGTGTTGTTGAAATTTTATTAAATTTTTAAATTTATATCTTAACAACTATAATTTGATGAAATAATTCTTCAGGATAGGTTATATTTTGTGATGGAGTTTGTTAACGGAGGCGACCTTATGTTCAGGATACAACAGGAGACGAAGTTTAAAGAGCCCGTTGCCTGGTGCGTTTTGCCCATCTGCCTGCCTGTCTGTCTGTTTGTCTGTCTGTCTGACTCTCTGTCTGTATCTGTCAATTAGTCTGTATTTTTGTCGGTTTGTCTGTATTCCTGTCTATCTGTTAGCATGTACGTTTGCTGTATGTCTGTCCATTTGGTTCAGTCTTGAATTTCTTTTTGATTGATGTTCACATGCACTTATTTTATTTATAGAAACTTACTTTAGTGTCATTCTATTTTTGAGTACGCGTCTACTGAGTTGGTTTGCTTGTTAAAAATAGTAGCTCAGACGATCTAGGTTCAGTATAAAATCCTGGCTTTTAAGATTAAAAACTATGTCTCTGTCGAAAATTTAGTTGTAATTATGAATCTAGTGGTAGTTGTAGCAACTGTAATAACAGAAGTAGCAGCGGTAGTACAAGTAGTGGAAGGAATAGATGCAATAAATGAGTCAAATGAATAATTTAATTAATTAATTAAATCATTAAAATTAATTTCACGCAAATTATGAAACATTTGAGAGATAAATTTTTATAAAATTATTTTTATTTAAAAAGCTTTTATTCAGCCGAGATTGCAATAGCTCTGATCTACCTACACAGTAAAGGAGTCATTTACAGGTGTGATCGTAATTCATTTGCATCACTTTTCCATTTATTTTTATCTATCAATCCATCTTTGCTTCATTCATTTATTCCTATCAATTAATCAATCTATCTACGTTTTATTTATTCATTTATTTAATTATTTATTTTCATAAATCAATCAATCACTTGCCTTTACCTATGAGAATTTATACCGAGAAAAATTAATGTATTAGAAGTATAATCAGTAGTACTAGTAGTAGTAGTAGTAGTAGTAGTAGTAGTAGTAGTAGTAGTAGTAGTAGTAGTAGTAGTAGTAGTAGTAGTAGTAGTAGTAGTAGTAGTAGTAGTAGTAGTAGTAGTAGTAGTAGTAGTAGTAGTAGTAGTAGTAGTAGTAGTAGTAGTAGTAGTAGTAGTAGTAGTAGTAGTAGTAGTAGTAGTAGTAGTAGTAGTAGTAGTAGTAGTAGTAGTAGTAGTAGTAGTAGTAGTAGTAGTAGTAGTAGTAGTAGTAGTAGTAGTAGTAGTAGTAGTAGTAGTAGTAGTAGTAGTAGTAGTAGTAGTAGTAGTAGTAGTAGTAGTAGTAGTAGTAGTAGTAGTAGTAGTAGTAGTAGTAGTAGTAGTAGTAGTAGTAGTAGTAGTAGTAGTAGTAGTAGTAGTAGTAGTAGTAGTAGTAGTAGTAGTAGTAGTAGTAGTAGTAGTAGTAGTAGTAGTAGTAGTAGTAGTAGTAGTAGTA
>NW_008705379.1:772966-777752 GCF_000326865.2 Helobdella robusta | reverse complement strand
ATACGATACGCAAACGAAATGTACAAATTGTACGACAAACAGGGATTTGAAACTGGACAATGTCATGTTGGATTCAGACGGGCATGTTAAACTGGCGGATTGTGGGATGTGCAAAGACGGAATGTTCCCTGGCAAGACCACCCACACCTTTTGTGGCACTCCCGACTACATCGCCCCCGAAGTTATTATTATTATTATTGATATTATTATTATTGATATTATTATTATTATTGTTGTTGTTGTTTGTTGTTGTTGTTTTAACCATTGGGTCACGTGATACGCAGATTTTGTTACGTCAACATTACAACAAGTCAGTTGATTGGTGGGCTTACGGAGTTCTATTGTATGAGCTACTTGTTGGACAGGTTATTATTATTGTTGTTGTTGATGGTGTTTTTGTTGCTGATGTTGTTGTCGATGTTGTTGTGGATGTTGATGTTGTTGTTGTTGTGGATGTTGATGATGTTGTTGTTGCTGATGTTGTTGTTGATGTTGATGCTGTTGATATTGTTATTGTTGTTGTTGTTGATAAAGTTAATGTTGTTGTTGTTGTTGATGTTAATGTTGTTGTTGAAAACAAAGATGGTGATTTCAGAATAAAGAATAATTATAGGACGTGGATGATGATGAAATGATGAAACGATTGTAATGCTGATGACGACTCGACGATAATGATACTGGTTATAAAGTACTGATAATGATGATGATGACCATAAAGTACTGATAATGATAATGATGATGACCATAAAGTACTGATAATGATGATGACCATAAAGTACTGATAATGATGATGATGACCATAAAGTACTGATAATGATGACCATGATGATGATGACGACGACGACGACGATGATGATATTATTATCAGCCACCATTTGACGGCGATGATGAAGAGGACTTGTTCGTGAATATAAAGGAGAAGAGTGTCACATTTCCAAAGTACATGTCTAAGGAGGCAGTCTCCATTTGCAGAGGAGTATGGATGACATGTTTCTGTTTATTCTTTATTCTTTGTTTTTATATTTTGTTTATTCTTTGTTTTTATATTTTGTTTATTCTTTGTTTTTTTTTCTTTGCAATACTCTTTCTCTATCTCTCTTCTCTTTCTCTCTCTCTCTCTCTCTCTCTCTCTCTCTACCAATACACAATCACACATATACTCACTTTCTCTCTCACACGCACACACACAACACACAGTTTCTCAAACACACATACACACACAGTTACTGACAAAGTCAACGAAACATAGATTGGGTAGCGGTCCAGACGAGGAGAAAGAAATAAAAGAGCACATATTCTTCAGGAGGATCGATTGGGAGAAGATTATCAACAAATCCATGCAACCGCCATTCAAACCAAAAATCGTTAGAGACATTTTTCTCATTTCTTCTTAATTTTTACTTTTGTTAACAAACATCACGAACAAACAAACGAACGAACGAAACGAAACAACAACAGACAAACAAACCCACAAACAAACCCAACACAGAAGAGTGAATGCGACGTTAGCAACTTCGACAAAGAGTTCACTAACGAACCACTGAACACGACACCTACCGATAAACTCCTCCTCATGAACCTTGACCAAAGCACTTTTGCTGGCTTCTCTTACGTCAATCCAGAATTCATTGTCACTGTTTAAATGCTATTTAGTGTTTAATACTATGTGACTATCAGTTAAGGTCGACGGCGCCAGTCTCACAGTTATCGAGTTCGAACGCAGAGTTTGTTCAGGATGACCGATTGTTCATCGTATGCCAAAAATGCGTTCATGCTGTGTGTGTGTGTGTGTGTGTAGATTTAGATATCTAGTAAATAAGTGTGTGTGTGCATGCGTTTTGTGTGCGTGCGTGTGCGTGTGGATTTAGATATTTTCAAGAGTAAATAGATACGAAAAAATGTTTGAAAAATTAATCATGGTATTGTGTAAATTATTTCTCTTGGCTCATGTGAATGTGTTTGTTCGTGTTTTTTTACCGTAGTTTTAAGAACGCTTAAAGTAATTCTAACACTCGTCTTTTAGAATTAAATTAAATTTAGAATTAAATTAAATTTAATTAAATTGCTGTTGATTAAATATGTGATTTATAAATGTTATACGACACGCACGTACACACATTCACACACGCGCACACATATTCACACACACACACATACAAACACGTACACTTACACAAACAGACACACACACACGGATATATTTTTTTATTTGTTCATTTCAGAATTGTCATTGGAGATATATAAACCTATGTATACATATTTTTATGGTTAAATTAAAATGATTTAAAAAAAATAATAAAATTAATAAAAACAATTAATAATAATGTTCGCTATTGATGTTGTTGATATTGGCATTTACTAATAATATTAATAATAACTATTTTTAATAATACCAATCTAATACTTATTGTTATTATTGTTATTGTTGTTATTGTACTCTTTCATCTATATGATTGATTGACTAATTAATTGATTGATTAATTGATTGATTAATTAATTGATTAATTGATTAATTGATTGATTAATTGATTGATTGATTGATCGATTGATAAACGTCTAGTCAATTTTAACGTATTATATAAAAAAAATTTTTTACTCAGAGCTATTATTTATCTATTTATTGATATATATTTGTTTATCTATTTATTCATTTAAATATTAATTAATCATTTAATTTAATTATAGTCAAAACGAAAACAATTTATAAGTAATCAAAACGTAAAAATAATGACTAAAGCGCCAAATAGATTATATAAATACACACATAAAAAATTAAATAAAAGAAACTAATTAAAGTAATTAGTTAAAAAACTAATTAAGCAGCACTAACTAAAGTAATTAATTAATTGATTGATAAATTAACAATTTGGCTAGTAGCAAAATTATTAACGCAAGTCAATTTCCCCGCCAACAGTAATT
Organism: Helobdella robusta; assembly: GCF_000326865.2. Classification (NCBI taxonomy): domain Eukaryota; kingdom Metazoa; phylum Annelida; class Clitellata; order Rhynchobdellida; family Glossiphoniidae; genus Helobdella; species Helobdella robusta. The sequence goes on along the minus strand of NW_008705379.1, from coordinate 774,833 downwards.
TCTAATGTATCATTCTACTAAATACTAGCACAGCGAATGTATGAATATATGTGTGAATGAATGGATGAACAGATGAACGAATGGATGCATGAATTGATGAATGAATGGATGAATGATAGCGCGAACAAACAAATGAACGAACGAACGAATAATCAAATAAAAGAATAAACAAACGTTAGAAACAGTTGAAAATGAGATAAAAATCAATATTATTAATGTAAGACCTTTGCAGATGAAGAAACAACAAAACAACAATACATGCGTCATACAAGATTTCTACCGTGCAAATTAAATAATACAAGATGTTTGTATCATACAAACACTGTACCATACAAACACTGTACTATACAATGCGTTGTATCAAACAATATATATTTGTATCAAACGAGATACTGTATCTGATGATAGCCTTTCGAGATTTTCGACGCATCTTTATACCAGTTAGATATATGTTATATTAATTAATTAATTAATTAATTAATTAATTATTAAGTCGAAACAATGTAAAAATCTAGTTAAAAACTAATAACAATAATAATAATTTATAATTATCATTATTTAAATAAATATTTATACATCTAACTCTAGTTGAGAGTAAATTTTAAAACGCATGTAAAAAAAAAATCGGGCAAAATAAACGAAAAATCTTCTCGTTAGCTGAATAAATTAGATTAATCAATTAAATATAATTAACCCAATTAATTAATTAACCCAATTAAATGAATACTTGAAGCACCTCTGCTAATTATCTGGTGAATGAAAATCTAAATTTTTCTTATGGATGAGAATAATGATGTTGATGATGAATAATGACGGTGATAGTAGTGATTATGGAGATGATGACGATGATGATAAGCTAACATAGCCGAATAACTAAAAGATGTAATGTAGATGATAGTAAAGATTTGACGTGATGCTAAAACTTGATAAGGTGTTGATGAAGACTTTCATAAAGGCTAATATTGCAGTTATTAATCCTTGATGCTGTTGAAGTAACTGAAGCAGAAGTTGTAGTAGTAGTGGTAGTAGTAGTTGTAGTAGTAGTGGTAGTAGTAGTAGTTGTAGTAGTGGCGGTAGTGGTAGTAGTAGTTTTTTCTTTCACTGGACCATCATGAAATGAACTTTGCTTTAAAACGCTCCAAATGATTGGAGATGTTGAATAGAGAACTCCTGTTTTTTTGGCAAACGCAAGATTAATTTTTTTAATTTTAAAAACTTCTCAAACAAATAAATGGATAAATAACTTGAATAGAATCAAATAAACCAATAAATAATGATTTAATTGATGTATATTTCCAAGAAACTGCCAACTTATTCGAGAGTGATGTAGCCCTGAGTTGGTCCATAACTTCACAGTCACGCTTGCATTCTTGCAGATGTTTCGCTAGCTCCTCTTGGTACGCACTCACCATTCTCTCTATCTCTTTTCTCAACGTATCCAGTTCACTGTGCAATTTTAAACATCTTATTGTTTTAACTCTTAAAGTAAAACATTAAAAACCAGAAAAAGAACAAACAAACAAGCGAACAAACAAACAAACAACCAGACAGGCAAACACCTCAAACCCAACACCGAAACAATCAACCTCTCAATTTGACACGAGCAATTGGAGCAGAGAATATGCATCACGTTCCTCAGCTGCTCTCTAATGTGAGTTATGTACTGTCTTTTGAATGCCTTCTCCTTGGCCTTCAAGCTCCATGTGACTCTCTCATACATGTACACAACTCCGTATAGGGAAAGACAAGTGAAGATGAACCTACTGCCCACCAGTTTGGCAAACTGCGTCCATTAGTGAAGTCGAAATAAAGAGAAATGTATTAGAGATGAGTTTCGAGTGCTTATTTTTTTTTTAAATTTGAATTC
>NW_008705379.1:760466-767966 GCF_000326865.2 Helobdella robusta | reverse complement strand
TTCAATTATTAACTAAAATCCGAAAAATCTACATATCAAAATATGATTTTTAAGCGTCTTTATAATATAAGCGTCTTTAAACATTTATTTTATTAAAATTTTAGAAAAATGCCAGCAAGCGAAAATAAAGTTTGTTTTTGTTTAGACAAAGATGGAGAGATTAAATTTGTGTCTCTATGCCTTTTAAGCTAATCAGCTGATCATGTTTTATTTTGAAAATTCATTAAATTCATTTACAAATAATTAAAATGCATTTATTTTTAATAAATATAGCAATGATAAATAATGTTTTCAATGAAAAATAGAAAAAAACGTTCACTTATACCTATTCATAGTATCAGCATTCAAAGTGAAATATGATATATGAAATACCATAATTAGTAGGGGTCCTTTATATTGGATTTTATTGATAATAATTAAACCATGTGAGATGATTTTGGCTATCTCCGACACCAATAGCACGTTTCTGAAAAATGATATGAATAAAATATTAATATGAATTAATAAATAGACGAATTTTTCATTTATTTATGTTGTTTGTTCAAATAAAATGCATTTACCGTGACATATTTTGGCGTTACAATTTTATTATTAGTTGAGTTGGCTGTTGTTTTCCTTCAATTAAAAAAGTTGACGAAGAGATTATTTTATTAATAAACATTCTTCCAATTGTCTTGCTACCAGTTCTTTTGGTTGACATTTCTGCTCTTATGCTACTTTTATTGAATAATGTTTACGATTAACCTGTTTGCTATCAAAACTCGCTTTCATTAATTCAGAGATTTTTTTTATTTAAATGATTAAGTTTCTTTTTGTTATTGAATTAATAAATCTTCTAACTAAACTCAGTTAAAGCCAGTTTTGTTTAAATCGAAGCAATAAGCTGATGCGTGCAATAAATATACCAGGTTCAAATAAAAGCAACCAATCTCGTACGCAATAACTCAGCAAACCCTCATTACGCATTGTTCCACAACTTTAACAATTTTACGATGTTATGATTCTTCCATGGGACGTTTAACATGGGACATGATATTTCGAAATCTAGCAAATTATGGTTAAACTGCTCTTTATTAGCTAGTTCAATCTGATATCTACTGCTATTTCAAAAGAAATTTTCAAATATATTTAATTCAATGGAGTAACTCTTGCAGAATTTAGAACAATGGCCTATAATGTCACGTAGTCACGTAGTAATAATATAATATAAGAAAAACGAGCTTCGTAATAGAAATACTCATGTCTTCTTCAATGTCATCACATCATATCATCAACATTTTATATGCGGATGGTGATGTTGATTTGATGTTAACAACCACAATAGCAATAGGCACAACAATGTTAGCTTTTGTGCTAAACATGTGTGTGTGTGTGTGTGTGTGTGTGCACGCGCGCGTGATCGCTCATGTGTCATATAGTTTGGTTTATTACACTGTGGTAATAAACATTTCATCATTCAATTCATATCGAAAGTAATTTTTTTTATCACCGTTGAGCCTATCCATACACTGATTTTTAACATAAGAAATGATATTTGTAAAAATTTTTTGTCATTTTCAAATTATTTTATTTAAAAAAACGACTTAAAAATGACTTGATTTGATACTTGACTTGAGACAACATCATTTGAAGTGACCCTTGACCCTCGTGATTTAAGTTCGATTCTTAACACACACACACACACACACACACACACACACACACACACACACACACACACACACACACACACTCACACACACACACACACAAACACACACACTCGCTCTTCACTTGAAGATTTAGTTAAAACAAAAATTCGCTTCATAAGTTTGGATGTTTTTAAACGTCAAGAAATTAAAATTTGTAGATCAATGAATCAATGAAATGGCGCATACATACACACGTACACACACGCAAACAAACAAACACATAAACATATACATTCAGAGAAAGAGAGAGAGAGAAGAGGGAGAGGGAGAGGAGGTGTTGCACCAATATATTGAGGAAAAATTAAATGAATGAGTAATTCCTCCTTTCGTTCATTCATTCATTCATTCATTCATTCATTCATTCATTCATTCAGATGTGATCTGTTGTCAATCATTTGATCTGTCTCTAATGGAAGAAGTTTGATGAACATTTTGTGTTAACTTAAAACAAATGTTGTATGAGAGTTGCTTTGGGGTTTAATTTAAATTTTTTTCTAATAATATCATGATGGTGATAGTGATATAATGATGTGATTGGTCACATCTACCCGCTTTCTTAACTATCTCTCTATCTTTCTCACTTTTTCTCATCATCTCTCTTTCTTATCTCTCTCTTTCTCTCATCTCTCTCTCTCTCTCTCATCTCTTTCTCTCTCTCTCCCGATTTTCATGTTCTTTGGTCCGTTGTGCTTTTAGTTAAACAGATGTGCCATTGTTATTCTCCAGCTATTTTCTTCGTCAACCAATTAATTAAACGTGACATTATTCAACGTTGTTCAATTTGGCAGTAGGTTATTTAATATTTCTATGATATAGCGATGGTGATGATGATGAAATGATGATGCAATTATGATGGATGATGATGGCTCGTAGTGATAGCTAATGTAATGTTGGATGGAGTGGTGTGTCTGAGATAAAGAATCACTCGTTCAACAAAACTACAATAGCGTATTAAAGATGCTAGAGACCTACATACGAGTTGATCTCGTCTTAGCAGATTACCAGTACAAAATAACAAACAAATCAATCGATCAACTAAACGATCAATCAAATCTGCCATTTATTGGTTTATTCACTCACTCACTCACTCGCTCACTCACTCACTCACTCACTCACTCACTCACTCACTCACTCACTCACTCACTCACTCTCGTGAAAGAGAAAAGGTCAAACCGAGCACTTGACATCATTAGTTTCAGAACACAAATGCAACACGTACAACTGACATAACATTTCGTTGGTACGATTAGTGCTGTGAAATAACAAAACATATGTACGTACATCATATACATATCGTGATGGTGATGACGACGATAATAATTATCATCATCACAATCACCATCTTCATCATCGTCGTCGTCGTCTTCATCACAATCATCGTCATCTTCTTCTTCATCGTCGTTACTCATTCGTTTATTCATTTATGTTAATTAATTAATTAATTAATTAATATTATTACATTGATAAACACCACAATGTTATCATTATTATTGTTTTTATTATTATTATCGTTGTTGGTGTTGTTGTTATCATTATTATTGTTGTTGTTGTTATTGTAGTTGTTGTTATTGTTGTTGTTGTTATCATTATTATTGTTGTTATTGTTGTTGTTGTTATTGTTGTTGTTGTTATTGTTGTTATTGTAGTTGTTGTTATCATTATTATTGTTGTTATTGTTGTTGTTGTTATTGTTGTTATTGTAGTTGTTGTTATCATTATTATTGTTGTTATTGTTGTTGCGAATGGTGTACGTGACAAGACAAGAATCTTACCTCGCATAGTTGCAATTTGTTCAAATGCTTTTCATCACTTATTACTATTACTATTATTATTATTATTTATGATGAAAATAAAATGATGTTCCCATTATTATTATTATTAATTCTTAAATTATAATTTGATTTATTATTATTATTATCACTAAAATTTGATTGGATAACGTAGATGACGTATTTAATGATATGTGAGGATGATGAAGAAGATGCCGACGATGACGAAGACGATGATGATGATGAAGCTGATGATGAAGATGATGATGATGATTACAATGACGATGGTGATAAAGAAGACGATGATGATAATGATAGTGATGACGACGATGACGATGATGACGGTAGCGATGATTTTTTCAGGGCCGGCTGGTTACAGCGCTTTTAATCTGCTTTTCTATCTGATGTGTTGTTACATTTTGATACTTGGTAAACAATTTTTGCGCTATATAAAGCTTTTATTCTGATCTGACAGCAAACATTCTTTTCATTAATCGTTCTTTCGTTTGTTCGTTTGTTCGTTTATTAATTTTTTGTTCAAGCCATTGTTCAATCACATCGTGCCACACCAATTCTTCGTTTATATTATGGACATGATACTATAACAATATCAATATTATACATTTGTTAAATTCGTGTATGTATGTATGTATGCCTGTGTGTATACGGCTTGTATGTATGCCTGTGTGTATACTGCTTGTATGTGTGTATATACGGCTTGTATGTGTACGTACGTGTGTGTATACGGCTTGTATGTGTGGCGTGTGTGTGTACACGGGTTTGTGTTTATAAATAAATAATTTAAATACTTTAACATGGGCTATCGCGACCAAACACGTTAATTTAAAACGGACCAATACAATGTCGACCAATCAGTCTAACGAAGCTATGTAAGTCTTCTGGTTCTTTGTCTTCCAGTATGTTAAACATATTTTGTCTAATTGTCGCTACTTAATTTTGTTAAAAGCAGGCATGTATGGAATGTGACGAAATATGGTTGACCATTTTAGAATAAAATTCACACGCACACACACACGTACACACACACACACACACACACGTACACACACACACACACACACACAAACAAACAACAATCAGCCATACCTAAAAATGCCTATAAACATTCCCACATAAACATAAAAACCAAAAAAAAACACACACACATACAGCAAAAACACACCAACATACACTTGTATAAAGACACAAACACAAGCAAACACACACATACACACAAATAAAAACATACACAATTATCTATGAAAGCTCTTCTCTATTTATTATCATTATTATTGCTATATTTATAAAAATATTTAGATCGAAATTATTTTATTTTTATTTGATGAAACGTATTTTAAATTATTTCGGATGGATGGGATGAGTGAGTGAGTGGGGGATTGAATGACGAATGGTTTGAATGATGAATGGATTGAATGAAGAAATGATTGACTGAATGAATAAGTGAATGAAAAAACGAACGAACAAATGAATGAAGGAATGAATAGGATAGTAAAAATTTAAAAATTTTAAATGTTTGAAATTTTAAAAATTTCAAACAATGTATGTAAAAATTTATTTGGTATGAGGAACACATCTAAATCTATACTGCTAGATAACAACAACAATAACAACAACAACAACAATTAATAATAATAATAATATTGCAATAGTTAAGCTGCATTGACTGGATTGGCTTGCTAAAAAGGTAACCGCCTATGACATGCAATGTGTATGATGCATTAATCCACGTGTATTTATATGTGTGGAGTTTATTAATTCCTGTGATTTAAACACATATCAAAGTGTTTATGTTTGCAAGATGAATTAATTGTTGAGGACGGAAGAAATATTGAAGAGAGAGTTGTAAAATTAAAAATACGCAAATGAAGATATTCATTATCAATTAAAATTCCAGAGAAGCATGTTAAAAAATCGTATAATTTGTTTTAGTACACTTAAGGTAGAAAAATACACGGAAACAATCACACATTTACACACACACACACAAATACACACACGCACGCACGCAAGCCCGTAAACACAAACACACAGTGAGACTGAATTAATAGTTGTACTGCACACTATATTCTTCGACAATTTCACAGCAATCATCCAAGCAAAACTTTAAACAATGCGAGCTACTACCACTAGCGCTGCTGCTGTCACTTCGCCAGCTTACTAGCTTCATAAAAGAGTTCATTCATTTTTTTATTCCTTCATTAACTCATTCGTTGATCACGTGGTCCCATTCATAAATTACTAATACCTACATATAGGAATGTATACTTTGTATAGTATGTGCTTATTCGGTTTCGCCGTGATTGTTGATTTTGAGTGTTTGTGATTATATATATATATATATATATATATATATATATATATATATGCGTGTTCGTGTGTGCGTGTGTGCGTGCGTGTGTTTGTTTGACGGCTGGAGGATTTAAACGCATGCTATAAAAACATTACATGCATAATCCTTATTTAAATGGTGACACAGTCACAGACACAAACAAACAAATACACACACACACACACAAATATATAAACACCAAATCATACAACACAAACGTATACACAAACCAATACATACATAACATACATACATACACACACACAAACATATCCATAAATACATATATACAAACATACAAACAAATAAACATACATACATGCGTGTAAACATACATACATACATATTCATAACATACATAAATATTCTCACTTACAAACACAGACACACACACACGCACACATGCATACACGCACACACATGCATACACGCACACACATGCATACACGCACACACACGCCAAAAATATTCACAATTTCAAAAGCAGGTACGTGTTCATAAATTCAAGGTTTAAATTTTGAAAATATTTTTTTGTAGAAAAAAATAACCTTTTAATTCATTTCAATTATTGCCACCATGTATGCTTTCAAATTTTATTTTATTTAATTAAACATGTAAATAAGTTTGTTAAAAAATAAAAATATGATAATAAAACCAAATAACAATATTTATAACAATAACAAGTGCACCCAAAATACATAACAAATTCGAACAATGTATACCATTATTTGTATTTCTTCTTATTGACATTTAAGAAGGTATTTTTTTTGCACCACGTATTTATGCACAAACACACGCACACACACACACACGCACACGCACGCACACACACACAAGTAGTAGTAGTAGTAGAAGTAGTAGTAGCTTGAGTAGCTTGTTTACTGTCAGATGCCGACAAAATAAATCATGTGACCAAGTGACGCAAATTCATTCTATTTACGCCACTTTATTGCTTCAGTTCATTTCTCTATATGTGACTTATACAACCGTAACGTCATACAATACTTATATAATAATAATGGCATACATTTATGTATGCTTGCATGTGTGTGTGTGTGTGTGTGTGTGTGTGTGTGTGTGTCTGTGTTTGCCTTTAAGTATGTGTGTGTGTGTTTGTTCATATTATTAGCTATTATGTAGAGTTGTATGTTTTTATAAGTATAAATATATATATATATATAAATATATATATATTTAGGAACGAGGTTTTCAGAAATGCAAATTTCATTGAAATTGTTTGCCCATTTTGCATTAATTAACTTCTTTATAAGACATTCAACGAGGCGGTATTGTTTGAGTTCATATTTATCTAAAACTGGAATAAAGCTAACAGCGCTGTTTCGGCGTAATGCCATCTTCAGAGCCTAAATATTGTTTAAACATATAATTTAATTAAAGTAAATGCCTAATGTAAAATGTGAAAATATAGAAAATAAAATATGTATTAAATTGTGAAATAAATTAACCTTGTTGTAAATATCATAATAACTAAAGTTTATGTAGATTATATAAATAAAATAATGTAATTTAAATAAAATGTTTAGTAAAATAATTAAAATATAGAAATTTTATAAAAGTTTTAACATGGTTGAGAAATGTTAGTGAAAACTAATTACGAATGACATGTGCGCCAGATATATAATATTGCTGTGTATGCGTTGTGAATACAACTTATTGCGGTTGAATATGT
>NW_008705379.1:721348-757325 GCF_000326865.2 Helobdella robusta | reverse complement strand
TAAGCTTTTGATATAAAATGTCCACATTGTTATAAATAAGCCCATGTATGTCTTCATATCGATATGCCACGCTTCTTAATAAACATTGTCAGACTTAAACTTCACACATACACATATACATTCATACATACATGCGATCAGATGGAACCTTGTTATACTTATAAACACATAAACACATATAAAAACACATAAACACACATAGATACATATTCTATAACAAACATACTTTTCTATACATTACATAAAAATTTACTCATATGCCTTTACATCTGTATACATTCTATATAAATATACACGTATATAGATATACACATATAAATTTGAATACACACATATACACACATACATTTGTATATATTGTCTATAGGTATTCACATATACATTTTAACATACACATATACACACATACATTTGTATATATTGTATATAGATATACACACATAAATTTTGATATACTCATTTGTATATATTGTATATAGATATACACACATAAATTTTGATATACACATTTGTATATATTGTATATAGATATACAAACATAAATTTTATACAACATCGTATGAATATTGTATATAGATGTGTTGTACATCTAACTTTGTACCACACATAACTTTGTGTATATTTTATGTATATATATATATATATATATATATATATATATATATATATATATCTATGCATATTTAAGCTCAGTAGAAATTCGTTGAAATACTAAGACATGAATGTGTGTGTTTGAGTCAAACGCTTGCAGATATGTGTATTGCATACATTATCAGTTTTAATCAAATTTATTTAGAATCGGAAACAAGAAGTTATATTATTGATTGTATGCGACATAAATTAATGTAACATTATTCACAAACAGATGAATATTATTAATTAATTAGATAATTATTTAGACTTAAATAACTAATTAGCGATTAATTATGGATATTTAGTTTTAATATGATTAGATTGCAAATTAATGAATGATATTTTTTTTAGCTTTGGAAATTTTTTTAGTTCGTTATGTTAACTGTTTGGGTAAAACTATATATATAATTTTAATAGTAATTAGAATTAAAAATTTGTGATAACATTCAAATGAATGAATGAATAACAAATAATAATAATAATAATAAAACAACAATAATAATAATATTATAATAGTAAATATTACGATGATATTGATATTTGTTGGCGTTGAATCGAACTAATTGATGAATAGTCGATGAGTTTTGAAGTTAGGCTAATCTTATATTCTTATTAGATACAAAAAAAACAACACTGATTTTTCGGTGTATGGCTGTGAGGGTTTTATTGTAATTTTTTAACTATAAATTCATTTATTTGTAATATATTTCTACCCATTTATCTATATATCTATGTATTTATATATCTATGTATCAAAATATCTGTGTATCTATATATCTATATGTTTCTGTATCTATATATCTGTGTTAACCTATTTGACAATTTGCTATTAAAATTTTATACACTGCTACGCAGTCAATTGACATCAAAATTTACTGCTGAAAAATTTTGATAATTAAGATTTCAAATTTTAAATTTTGATTTTTCAGATTTGAATAGAAGGTTTGGGTTAATTTTAATTTAAACTAAGATTAAACACTGGTTGTTAAATACTTTTGGTTAACTTGACAGAACTTTACAACTATAAAAACAGCTAAATGAATAGAAATGTTTGTTGATTGATGCTTACTTGAAACGGATTATTTGATTTAAAAAAATATTAAAACCATCAAATTGAATGAAAACAGTACAATTGTCAATCTGAAAACATCCACATCACCGGCACTAATCAGAAATGACGTCATCCTTGAAAAGCATATTCACGAAATACAGTTTCAACAAAAACAACAACAACAGCAATGGTAAGATATCTTCTTTGAAATCAAACAACAACCACAGCAACGTTAATTTTGATCCGGAAGGCGGTGTAGTAGCTTTCACAGCTCCCGCTGATAAGCATGCAGTGGCGACATCAGCTCCACATGAACACAGCACCCCACAATCTGCCGGCATAAAGTGTTACAGTCAGACATCGAACGACAGTGCATTCAGTAGTATGGGGTGTAATCTGGTTGATCCGTGCGGGGTTTACGATGGCGACTCAATAACCTCGTTGGATCAGGATGGCAGTATCAGTGATAGCGACGTTAACAAAACTTCGCTAAATACCTTCGCTAATTGTACAAAAAGTCACGAAAATTTATTCGATCGAAAAGAATTATTTGCAGGTAACATTCTCATCGAAGAGAGTCCTTCCAACTTCAACGACAGCAAGTTGAACGGCTCTCACAAGGAAAGCATTAACTCGAGCATAATCTCCATCTTTGATCCGACCAGTAAACAGTGCAATAGCTCGCTGGAGAACAGTCAAACAAGTTCGTGGATGAGCAAACTGACCAACGCATCGGCCAATCTGACCACATCATCCCGTCTTTCGCTAACCAGGTCGACCTCCTACGACACGAGCAACAGCAATGAACAGACGGAGAAGGCGGCCAGCCTCGATTACGACGACGATAAAAGTAAGAAAGGGTTTCGAGAGAGATTGAAGAAAATGTCTCGAAATAGAATTCAGCCTGGGTCGACCAAAGAAAAATCGAAGCAAGAGAAACACGACAAACTTGTCGTCACCAGCCCACGGCTCGATATTTCGCCAAAAAATTACAACCAGTCTGTCCCGGCTATGGAGTTGAGTCGAAGAGAAGTGTGTGCACGCCTGCCTTTCGTGATTGCTCCTGATACTGATTTCGAAGTGAGCTTGCTGTTTTTTGATTGAATGTCAGGTATCGATGTTAATCACAGATATTAATATTTTTTGATTTGTCTTTTAAGCCGATATTTAACTAAATAATTTGTAAAGTATATCCTAATTTATCAATGTAATCAAACTCAAGTTGTTTTTAACGTTGTTCTGCTCGCCACCTACAATACAATACATAAACGCAAATAAACTTTTAAAATGTTGAACGATATGTTATGAAAATATTGAAATCACATCTCGTCTAACAAATCGACAAGCGACAGCCAACTTACCTGAGCCGTTCATTCATTCATTCATCCATTCAGTTGTAAAATAATCATCATCCCAATGGTAAATGGCTTCAAAAGAAAATTGAATGCCTCCACATCAATTGAATACCGAATCTAACAAATGAGCAATGCCAGATTTATTAAGATAAGAGGTGTTAACATTTGTGGCTAGCATGGCACAAGTAACGGACCCAGCACTGTTATAATCCATTACAAATGTTAGCGTCTAAGATAGTATATAATACGCTACAGTACCCTAAATACCTTTTGAAAACCCTTCAAATAAATTAATTAATTTTAATAATAAATCGTAATTCTCAAAGTTGGATTAAAATCTATCAAGGATAACAATTTTTGTTTTATTTTCTCAAATTGATTCTGTAATGGGTGGTGGTGTTTGCAAGCAGCAATATGTGGATAACCTTAAGGTATGACACGAGATATTGAGATGATTGACATTAAATTTAAGTTTATTCTTCTTCATTTTATTTGATAATGATTTGTTTGATGGTTTGCACCTTTGGAGATGTTTGAATTTTGAATTTGAATTAAGTTCTATGAAAACTGCCTTCTACTTATGACAAACATTTATAATCCTGTAAGATGTATTGGGTAGTTTTCAACCATTCTATGCATGAAATATGATCATATAAGCATTTTAATTTGTATGGGATTTTAAAATCGGAAGAAGTTTTTCTGTTTTCAAAATTGAAATATTTTCAAGTTCTCATAAGTGATTTGGAAGTTTTAAATGAATATGTGAGTTTATGCTATTTGGTTGAAATTTGATCATCTCATTTTAACGTATGAACGTTTATTTATTTGATGAATGATTATTTATTTTTTGTAAAAATACACACACACACCACACACACACCACACACACATACACATACACACATGCACACACACACACACACACAGCATTCCTTACATTCATGTTTGTGTCTGGTTGTTCCATGTTTTTGAATATTTTAATTGAACGAAATTTTAAACTGAAAAAATTTTAGCTTTATTTAATGTCATTTTAACCAATGGTTTCCATTACATTTAGAAAAAAATATTTTATGAAAATTTTCAGTACTTTTTCACAAAAATTTTAAATAAATTCACGTGAAATTCAATATTTCGTTGATCCAGTTTTAGAAATAATCATGAAAATCAACCAATTTTATTCAATTTTTTGATTGACAGCTAGTACAAGCTGACCCATTCCTGAATGAGAAACTTAAGAAGCAGTTTCTCGCTCGTGATGACGACATCCAATCAAATTATTTCTGCCTCATACAACCAATCACCCGAACGAAAGATCATATGTCAGTCTAATAATTTAACTTTATTATTATTATATTTATTATTTATAATAATAGTTAATTTATAATTATTTTTGCTAAAATTAAAATTATTGTTGTTGTAATGTTGTTAAAACGAATGCAAATGTATCAACAGACATTTTTAACCATTGAACTATTTCTACAAAATTCCAATATTTATTTTATTTATAATTGTTTAGCTTCAGTTGAATAAATATTTTAAATATAAATAATATAATATAATAAAATAATTTAAATAATATAATATTTTAAATAAATACGTAGGGAGTTTTCAGAAAAGATTTATCAGAAATGCGTTTTGAGAGGAGTTGCCAATATGGTTGGTTAAAATTTTTAAAAATTTTTTTCGTTCATAAAATTGTGAATAATAAAAGAAATATGAATGCTACTTTTAAATTAATATGATTACTACTGCTAATAATATTATTAATAATTATAGTAATATTAATCATAATAATATTAATCATAATAATAATCACAACGTCTTTCGAGATTATGGGCTATTTATATGTTATTTGCTTGTTAGCTTGCTCGCTCGTTTGTTATCCTTAATCTTCTAATTTAAATTTTTAATTATTTTTAATCTTCTGTATAATTTTTTAAGGATAGTCATGACGTCATATTGCATTCTTACATTACGTCACATTACATTACATGCAGTAATACGTTATTACTTTACATTTTATTACAGCTCGCTTCTGTAATAATGGAAAATTTTTAGCTTTTAAATTAAATTTCAAACAACCAAACAGATAGTAGAATGTAAATAATATTAACTTTGAATCTGTCGTTCATACACGCACGCACGCACACGCACACACACACATGAATATTAATGTAAATTTCTATCTTTGTGTGTGTATATATGCGTGTGTCTATATGTTTATAGGTTTCCACACACACACACAAAACACATAAACATTAATGTATATTTCTGTCTTTGTGTGTGTGTGTATGTATGCGTGTGTCTATATGTTTGAAGGTATGTACGTATGTTTGAAGGTATGTACGTATGTTTGCATATGTTTGTGGGTGTGTATATGTGTGTGTGTGTGCGGGCGTGTGTGTGTATAAATTGTCTTAACTGTCAATCATTATCGTTTATTAATTTATCGTTTATTAACGGCCTTTTATAGAGATTTCTATCTATATATACATTCGATTAGACTCAGCCTTTTACACCCATTATATTATTATTATTATTAGTAGTAGTAGTAGTAGTAGCAGGAGTAGTAATTGTTGTTGTATTAGTATTAGTATTAGTAGTATTAGTAGTGATATTATTATTATTATTATTAGTAGTAGTAGTAGAAGTAGTAGTAGTAGTAGTAGTAGTAGTAGTAGTAGTAGTAGTAGTAGTAGTAGTAATAGTAGTAGTAGTAGTAGAAGTAATATATTTTAATAGAAATGTTTCCATAGTTTTTGGTAACATTTTTCATTGATTTTTTTTTTGTTATATTTAGAGTAATTGGCTAACCAACGTTATCTTTATCTACTTTCCCGCCTTTTCTGTTTTTGAATGTCTTTGGTAACTAAATTCTTAGCGATCATTTGTGTGTGTTTGTTCTTGATTAGAAACACACGCACACGCACAAACACACAGACACAAACACACACACACGCACACACGCACACACACAAACACACATACAAGCGATCAATAAAATATAAGCACACATATACATACAAACACATAGATACATACATATATATATTTTATTGGTATATATATATAACCAATAAAATGTTTGTGTGTGTTATCTAAATCTAACTAATTTTTAATGGTTTTATTCGGTTGATTTATTATTATTATTATAAATATTATTAATTTTTCTTAATTATTAAAATATTTTATTGCATGTACGTAAGTGGTGAATTTCAATTGGTGTAAAGTTTTGATGGGGCTAGTTTTATTACCTGCAATGGAATGTTTTGTACTGGCAACAGCCAACAGACCAGCTATGCCCAAAATCTTTTCGTTATAATTGTTGTTATTGATTTTATTGTTGTAGTTGTTTTTAGTGTTTTTGTTTTTAGGAATGAATGGATGGATGGATGAATGAATGGATGGATGGATGAATGAACGAACGAACGAATGAACGAACGAATGAATGAATGACAGAACAATTGAAGAAGCTTTTATATTGATAAATGAATGATTGAATCAAAAGGAATGAAGAAACAAACGAAAGACTTAAAAAATGCAAATTACCTGAATACACGATACAACGAGAGAACGAGCGAATGAATGAAGAAGTGAATGAGTGAGTGAATGAATGAGTGAACGAATAAATGACTACAAGAACACACGAGTGGATGAATGGATGGGAGAATGAATGAGTGAATGAAACAGCAAAATGAGCTCCATAATTTGAATATTTGATATTGAAGCCACAAGTGAATTGATTTGTGTGGTCTTCGTCGTCGTCATCATCACTATAACTGTCATCATCATCGTCATCATTCTCATCATCCTCCTCCTCATCCTCCTCCTCCTCCTCATCATCATCATCATCATAACTTTCATTATTTCGTCATCATCAACATAATCACCACCACCCTATCATCATCACCACCATTGTAATAATCATCGTCATCGTCATTTTTAATACCAATATGACGTCATCGTCGTCGTCGTCATCTTCGTTGTAATCGCGTTTCACGTTTTGAACTATTTAATTCGAATTGTTGTTGTTGAATTGTTGTTGTTCATGATTTATAAAGTGTGTATTTATGTATGTATGTATGTATGTATGTGTGTGTTGTTTGTATGTATGTATGTATGTATGTATGTATGTATGTATGTATGTATGTATGTATGTATGTATGTATGTATGTATTATTATTATTATTATTATTATTATATGATCATTTATATAGCGCCTATTAAAAACATTCTCATAGGCGCTTTACAACTATGGCAATTTTCTACAAGGAAAAAAGATATGTCTTCAATTGACTCTTGAACTGGGGAAGAGTCAGACCAGACCGGCGCAAAAAATATGGAAGTTCATTCCATTGCCTTGGTCCATAAACAGCAAAACTACGTGATGCAATTTTTAATTTAGTAACCGGGACCACTAACAAGTTTCCCCGATCTGATCGTAGGTTAGATCTGTCAATCAACATTTCGGACAGATATTGCGGAGTCAATCCGTTTAAGCATCTATAAACCAAAACACAGACTTTAAAAACAATTCTTTTGTTGACCGGCAACCAATGTAATTCCGACAGAAGTGGGCTAATATGTTCAACACGACTAGCACCAACAACAATTCTTGCAGCTCTATTCTGAACCATCTGCAACTTAGCAATCTCGTGTTTCGAAACGCCATAAAACAAACTATTACAATAGTCCAATCTAGAATGTATGAACGAATGAATCAGAGTAACCATGGTTGATCTGTTCAAACTCTTTTTAATTCGATACAATTGCCGCAATTGAAATGAACAAGATTTTACCAAAACCTTTATATGGTCACCCATACATAGATTTTTATCTATTTTAAAACCCAAAACTGTAGCCATTTTTCCAAAATCAATAATCATGTCACTTATTTTCACAAAATCAACGTTAATCCTAGAGGTTTGCTGCCAAGTTCCAACTGGTACCAGCTGAGTTTTTTCCCGATTCAATTTTATACCATTCAAACCCATCCACCCATCCAGTGCACCCAAACAATCCAACATTCTTTCAATCAGAAAATCAAACTCCCCAGTCGCCGCACTTGCAATTATCTGAACATCATCTGCATAAGCAAAACCCTTTAAAGAAAATTCATCAATGAGATACATAATATCGGCTGTATATAATGTAAAAAGAAGCGGGCCTAAAACAGACCCCTGGGGAACCAGACAAAACATCAACTGTATTTGACCAAGAATTATTATAATAAACCTGCTGGGTACGTTTGCACAAATAAGATTTGAAAAATTCCAAAGCTAAGTCACAGACACCGTAACTTAATCGACGTAACAGTGTATCATGATTCACACAGTCAAATGCGGCACTCATATCAAGTAGAGTCAGAAGAGAGACCTGATTGCGATCAGAAGCCTCAAAAAGTTCCGACAATACCTGTAACAAGGCCGTCTCCGTCGAATGAAAGCGTCTGAAACCAGTTTGATTATTCGGAAAAAAGTTATTATCATTTAAATACTTTAGAAATTGTTTATGAACAATTCTTTCTAAAACCTTCGAAATAAAAGTTAAATTCGAGACAGGTCGAATGTATGTATGTATGTATGTATGTATGTATGTATGTATGTATGTATGTATGTATGTATGTATGTATGTATGTATGTATGTATGTATGTATGTATGTATGTATGTATGTATGTATGTATGTATGTATGTATGTATGTATGTGTTTGTTTGTCTGTATCTGTGTTTGCCTTTATGTGTAGTTATGTTATAAATACTTTAATCGGTTGTTGCCGTCAAAAATTATTTCAATAATTTCGAGTATTTGTTTTAATTCTTTCATTGTTCACTCGTTCATTCATTTCTTCATTCATTCATGCGATAGTAACTATTCTTATTAGTTAATTATCAGCAAGCACACAACACACACACACACATGCACACATACACGCGCACACACACACATACATAAAAAAGTTGAAAAAAATCAATTTTACAGAAAGGCAACAAGCTTTGTCATTTGTTTCTTTTCCAAGAATTTCTCCTGATTGCTAAGCAAAAGTAAAAACAATTTATTTATTTATTATTAGCAGTAGTAGCAGTGGTAGTAGTAGCTGCAGCTGCAGTAGTAATAATAGCGGCAGCAGCAGTAGTAGTAGTAGCAGTAGTAGCAGCAGCTGCAGTAGTAGTTTTATTTTTATCGTTAATTTTTCATCAACTAAATTCTACAAAACCCCATTTAGTAGACTGGCCCAGACATTCAAGTTGAAGTACAAGATTGATCTGTCAATCATGTGGCTAACGGAAAAGGAAGTGGAGTCAAGCTTTGAGGGTGGCAGCCAATCGGAACAATCGACGCTTCTGATTGGCTGGCCGACTGAGGGCAACGTTTGTAATTTGTTTGCTCACTTCAGCCCGACTGAGAAGCAAAAGTGGTTTGATGCTATTAATAGGTTTGCTTGTTTCTTGTCTTTATGCCGAAAAAAATTATAATGAGTTTTTAATTTGAGTAACTTCTATTTCTTTAATTCTTCTAATAACTTTTTAAATATTTTTTTAAGTTATGCTCAAATCACTTATATAATAATAATAATAATAAACAGATCATTAGTTCACTCAGAGCTCTCATTTTGAAATTTCATAACCAAACACACACATACCTACACATTCATACACACACACACACACACACAAACACACACACATATCTATACATTCATACAAACTCACACACACATACACACACCCACATACGCGCACACACATACACACATACAAAAGTGTATCCTAACCAACAATAAAGGGTACTACTTTCTCTGCCTACCACCAAAATTACAAATAATAAACAATTTTTATTATTTATTATTCCACTGTAATTATTATCATAATAATATCAATAATAATAATAATAATAATAATAACAATAATAACAGTAGAGTAGTGACGATTTGAAGACGTACTCAAATGACATATAAAATAATAATATAGAGTTCACTCATTTATAACTTAATGATGAATTGATCGTAGAACCTTTCAGCCCATCTCTATGTACTTAGTACCATAGTGACGCTTTAACATCACACATGTTCTTATATAACATATATTTATAAATTCCACCATTATTATTACTAATAGTAGTAGCAGTAGTATTAGTAGTAAAAAAGCAGCAGTAGTAGTAGTAGCAGCAGTAGTAGTAGTAGCAGTAGTAGTAGTAGCAGTAGTATTAGTAGTAAAAAAGCAGCAGTAGTAGTAGTAGCAGCAGCTGTAGTAGTAGTAGTAGCAGTAGTAGTAGTAGCAGTAGTATTAGTAGTAAAAAAGCAGCAGTAGTAGTAGTAGCAGCAGTAGTAGTAGTAGCAGTAGTAGTAGTAGCAGTAGTAGTAGTAGTAGTACTACTACTACTAGTAGTAGTAGGGTTACAGCGACTATTGCAACAACTACCTCTACTACACTACTATTATTAATGCCGCTTCAATAGCTACTACTACTGTTACCACACATGCTACTACTACAACTACTATTACTTCTACTACTACTGTTTTTGCTAGTTAAGATTCTTTTTCTACTACTACTACTACTACTGCTACTACTACTGCTACTACTACGGCTACTACTACTACTACTACACTACTACTACTACTACTACTACTACTACTGCTGCTGCTGCTGCTGCTACTACTACTACTACTACTATTAGTAACAATAATTATAATAATAATACCTAGCTACCACTACTACTACTATTAGTAATAATAATAATAATAACATCTAGCTACTACTACTACTATTAGTAATAATAATAATAATAATAATAATAATACCTAGACTAACTCTTCTGACGCCGTTGCTAATAAACTCGTAAGTTCATAATCAGTTCATTCAACCATGCAGTAAATACACTCTCAAAATGTAGTTATATAAATGTAAGTAGTATCGATACTCGCACACATACACACGCACATACACATATACACACACACACACACAGACATACATACGCACACATTCAGGCATACAGATGCATATAATGTAACAGCACAACAGATGAGCATTTTCATTCGGTACTTTATTAAGTGTAACATTTAATCTTCATTGCATTGTACAATAATTCTTTACGACTGACATACGGATCAAACATCAAACTTTCTCTCTCTTTCTCTCTCTTTTTCTTTCTCTCTCTCTTTCTCTTTCTTCCTCTTTTTTTTCTCTTTCTCTCTTTTTCTCTCCCACTTCTACATATTTTGTATGTACACTGTTAATATTTATATAGTAATGTGTAGTATTACTTTTTAGTAATAGTAGGAGTAAAACTAATTTTATTCATTCATTTTTTCATTCGTTCATCTGTTTGTTCGTTCGTTGGTCTATTGGTTTATTCATTCATTCATTCGTTCGTTCATTCGTTTGTTCGTTCGCTCGTCTTTTGGTTTATTTATTCATTCGTTCGTTCATTCATTCATTCATTCATTAACATCATGATGACGATTATAGTGGCGATAGTGATGATGAATGTTTATCACATGTGCCAGCGTTAGATCCCACCTCACATCACTGATGATGACAAAATTGTTAAGTTAAATTGATAACTGATTGATGATTGGTTGATGGATTGGTTGATTGACGTGTCAGTGGGCTGGTTGATTGATTAAATATTTAAAAAATTAATCGACTGATTGATGAACATGATACTATTTTCAATGAACATTTGCACGGCAAACACACACCAACACACGGAGAGAAGCAACAATAAATACAAAAATAATTTATCTAAAAAAAAATTTCAACCACTCGGCACTTCTATCGTAAATGATTTATGAATTAATTGAAGCTAAAATGACTCACAAGACAAATTCTTCATATTTACACTAGTCTTTATTTTCCGACAAACACGCGCATATACAAATATATATACACATACATACACATATACAAATACAGATGTACACGCATGCATACATACACGTACACCCATACATACATACACATACACTCAAGCATCACAAGTTGTAGTGCTTATCATAAAAGAAATAGGTCTGTTTGCAATCAAAAATAAAATTAAAAGTCTTGTTGTTCTTACGTTCTTATTATTATTTCTTATAATTTATTATTATTATAACGAAAATAAATGAACAAATTCACGTTACAGGCAGAGAAGTAAAATCACTGATCGCAACAAAGATGTGGTCATCATTAAACTTCATTACGAAGACAAAACCTCTGGCAAGAGGGTATGTTTTGTTTGTTTGTATGTATGTATGTATGTGTGTGTGTGTATATGGTGTATGTATGTATGTGTTTGTGCGCGCGCGCGTTTTTTACCTATGTATGTACATCCGTGTGTGTACGTATGTATTTTCCACCAATGGTTATATAAACCTGGTTAAAACGCTTTTGTTGTAGTTTTTGTTGTCTCTGCTATTATTATTATTATTATTATATTATTATTAGTATAATTTCAAAATTTGTTGTAGTTTTGGTTGTCTCAGCTATTATTATTTTTATTATTATTATATTATTATTATTATTATAATTGGTATAATTTCATAATTTTACAGACCAAGAAACTCGCAGTCAGTCGGAATGACTCTATAGATGACGTCTTCCAGAAGATACCTAAGGAATTTCTTCCCAATGTTAACATTACTACTATTACTTTAAATATTATTGCTATTACTATTATAATTATTAACTATTATTATTATTATTTATTATTCATTATTAATTTATTGTTGTTATTATTATTGTCTAA
Organism: Helobdella robusta; assembly: GCF_000326865.2. Taxonomy (NCBI): domain Eukaryota; kingdom Metazoa; phylum Annelida; class Clitellata; order Rhynchobdellida; family Glossiphoniidae; genus Helobdella; species Helobdella robusta. Next base: position 744,559 of record NW_008705379.1, on the reverse strand, counting down.
TTTTAATTGAACTAAAATTTTTCAAAGGCCGATAATGAATGCAAATACCATGTCTGTATTAAGTACGTAGATGGCGATACAAGAACATTAACAGGTTAGGGTACTGTTTGTTTGGGTACTTTACTGACGATGGTGATTATGGTGATGATGATGGTAATGATGATGATAATGATGGTAATAGATGATGATGATGGTGATGACGACGACGATGTTGATATTAATGTTAGATCTTTTTTACGTTAAGAATTGCGTCGTTCTAATGCTTTATATTTTTATAGTGGATAAGAAAGATTTGCACGTGTTTGTTTGTGTGTTTGTGTGTGTGTGTATGTGTGTGTGTGTGTGTGTGCGTGTGAATGTGTACTCAAATTATCACCAGGCAAAATTTTTCAAATAGTTTCTTCAAATTGTTCATTGTTCAGACAACTGAAAAAAATCTTATCGAACTTTTTTCCACTCCTTAGATCACAAAAAAGTCACACACCGACACACACACAAACACACACACATACACACACACATCAGTACAAGTAGTAATAGAAGTAATAATAATGACTTCGGTTGTAGTATACAAATATATTCAAGGCTATTTAAACTGTAATTTATTTGATAAATTGACGCATTGATAACAACCGTGCCATTAGATTTGATGTTACACCATGTTACCATGTTTCGCACGCACACAGACCACACGCACACTCTGATGCAAACACACACACACATACAAACACACACACATACAAACACACACACAAATGTAGTGTATATGTCACATCAATTGTTTCGTGGTAAATTATTATTTTTTTTTCTGGTTTAGGTTTCTGCTTGGAAGTTTTTGAAGATAACACACACACTCAGACACAGACACAGACATACACACACGCACATGAACAAACACACATGTGCAAACGCATCCAACATACTTTAATAACCGTACATATGAGTGACTATATAAAACACTACTACCATTGTTATTATTATTGTCGTCATCATCATTATCATCATGATTATTATTATTATTATTATTAGTTTTGAGCAGCTTTCTTTAAATTTCAAAAAAATGTACATTTAAAAAGTAGAACAACATCAACAACAACAACAGCAATGTCATCATTATTGTTATCGTAAATTTCAGACGTAACGTGTGGCATGCTGTAGCCAATTAATCATTACGTTGTTGTTGTTGTTGATGTCGTTGTTGATGTCGTTGTTGATGTCGTTGTTAATGATGTTGTTGTTGTTGTTGATGTTGATTCAATTAATATATTAATTAATTATAATTAATTATAAGGTCACGAAAGTTTGTACTGCATTCAACTGGCATCAGACCTCTTACTCGTCAGCACTAAGGTCGAACATTTCTCGATCATTCGTTCGAAAGGGAATGTTAGAGCAGGTTAAATATTATTTATATTTTTCTTTCTCTCTCTCCTTTACTCATCCCATTTTTACATTCTCTCTTTTGTACTTTCTCTCTCTTTATTCTCTTTCTCTCTCTTTCTCTATCAGACAATTGTTTAGAGTTGAGATTGGTTCCACATTCTATGAGTTAGAAGCGTGTTAATTTCAGGCTGTTAGGCCTTATCATCACTCACTCACTCACTCACTCACTCACTCACTCACTCACTCACTCACTCACTCACTCACTCACTCACTCACTCACCTATTCATTCATCACTGACATCGGCCACGTTTTAATTGCGCTCAATTAACTTTTATATGAATAAATAAAACAAATCATTTCATCAAGTGAGCCAACAACTGTAATAATCGATTTGTATCAAATAAATAAAATTAATTATTTTTTTTATTGAATATATTATTATTATTATTATTATTATAACAGAGTGGGGCCAAATATATATAAAGTTTATTTATATCCCATGCCATCAAACCATCATGACATGTCAACTACCCACTTGAACCATTATGCTGCATCTACTGCTACTACTACGGCTTCTACTACTACTATTGCTGCTGCTACTACTGTTGCTATTACTTCTGCCGCTACTGCTGCTGTTTCTACTACTACGCTTTTTTCTTTATACTTAAGTTTTTATAACTTTTAATTTTGAATTGTATTCAGTATAAGGTATCCGTTATAGTGTTATATTCTTCGCCTAGTGATACATTTATACATACATAGCAAAGCATTTTGTGTATGACTGAATGTTTCAAGATGACTTAAGTTTAAGTGCTTATGTATCGACTTGATGAGCTGTTATGCTAATTTTTATGTTAGTGTATACTGATTATATTGTATTTGTTTGTTTATTTGTTCTTTCATTCACCTAATTGCATTTTTCTCTACAGTAATTTATTTCTTATCTCTTGAGAGAGAGAGAGAGAGAGAGAGAGAGAGAGAGAGAGAATTGTTATCTGAGTGATTTTAAAGTATTTGGTTTTGATTTACACACACGCACACACACGCACGTACATACACACACGCACATGCACTCACATACACACACTTATACACAGGGACAGCAAAGAAAACAAGAAGGTCAAGGAAACATCAGCAAGCTCACCCTTGCGTTGACCTCAATGACCAGCACGTGGACAGCGTCATTCACTCACGCAAGCAAAGTTCTCAGCTGTTTGGCTGCGCGCTGCACCAGCTGTGCAGCAGTAACAATAACAACTTGCCTAAAATTATAATGGTCAGTCGGTCCATCTATGCTTCATAACTGCTATTACTACTACCACCACCACTACTACTATTACTAACTCAGCTGCTGCTGTTATCATCGCTACTGCTGTTGCAGCTACATTTATTTATTGCAAGCAAATATTATAGAACATAATTTTTACAAGAGTTGTGTAACTGATTAATTAACCTCATTATTTTCAACCACGGTAGAAACTTCTAGAACACCTGTACAAAATTGGTCCGCTGACGGAAGGAATTTTCAGAGTGTGTTACAACTACAAGGAGCTTCAGACGATGATCAGCTCGCTGGACACCAAACTGACAAAGAATGATCTGAAAGAAGAGGCCTCTAATGCTATCAATGCGGATAGCGACGTCGTTAAAAATATGCCTGTTCACATGACAGCCGCTCTTTTCAAGGTGCTTCATTTGTTGGTGTAAGATAAAAATAAATTGATTGAATATTTTTTTGAATGGTTAATTAATATCAATTAATTAAATGATTGATTGATTGGTTGGTAGTTTAATAATTGATTGATTTATTGATTGATTGATTTGTTAAATGATTGACTGATTGATCAATTAAAATTCACAGTGCTGGTTGATACGGATGCCGGAATGCCTCTTAGTTTCGGCAAATTATTTTAGATGGCTTGAACTTGCTTGCGTGAATGATAGAGATGAAAAGATTTCAAAAACGAAGAGGTTGGATCGCACCATTGCCCTTCACTTTTATGAACATAAATTGTTTATCCCATTAAATTTATTAATTAAAAAAAGTTAATAAAATTTGTACTTATATATCTTACTGAACATGAGACTAACGATTACCAAAGCAACAATACTTTTTTTTTATACAACCGTTTAAATAACTTCGTCGCACACCAGATTGATATCAGAACTCCCTCCCTCTCACCTCACCCTGCTCAACTACCTCATGTGCGTTCTGCACAAAATCAACGTCAACTCTCAAATCAATCTCATGACGTCACGAAACTTATCCGTCTGTCTCAGTCCGTCCATCCTTCGCCCGTCGAACTCCGTGGGATTGAGCGTCGAGGCAAAGACGATTCAACAGGCCAATAACGTTGTTGAGTGGCTGATTGACAGCGCAGTGGAGGTCCTAGGCAGGAAGGAATGCATCGAGTTGTTTGAGGAGGTCACTGGGCATTTGCATGGATTGACGGAAGTGTGTGGCGAGGATAGCCAGGAGGGATTCTGCACTCCTATGCCCAGGATTAATACCTCATTCCTGAACCTGAAAGAGTTAGAGGATTTCGGAAGTGAGATTTTTTTTCGTGAATTTTTGTTTTTTCCATTTTTTCACTTTTTTCAAACATGTTTGTATTTCAAAATATTTTTAAAACTTTTCCAGAAAAACTAACAAGATCTAACTCCTGCGAGCAACTCGACTCGAAGTACCTGCTTCCTCCAACACCATCAAACTTCTCCAACAACATCCGGGCCTCCTCTCTCGACAACTTGGACACCAGAGGAGTGAGCCAGCTGAAGAAAACAATCAGTCCGGATTCAGGAATTAGCGGATCGACTGACGAATCTGACAGGAAGTTGATAGAATCTCCAATTTTTAAGAAAGAAAAAAGTCTGAACGATGCTGTTGTGCAAGCGTCTGACGATCTCAACAGAACAAAAGAAGAAGATGATGAAGTGCAGATATTGCGATGTGAATCGGAAACTTCGGAAGAAAATGATCTAGATGTGCCCAGGATTAAATCTTTCTATTTGAACTCCAATAGTAAGACGAAGAGTGTTGTTGACGAATCAAACGTGAAAGAGGTGACTGATGATGACAGCAAATTGTCAGACGGAATGATTGATATTGACGATGACGAATATTTCCTGGTGGAAAAAGATCTAAATGATTTACATGGTGGAGAAAAAAAATCAGCGGACATAAGTGACAGAAGAGGTAGTCAACTTACTTCAGAGAAGAAATCAGATAGTAGTGCAATCACTAAGTACGACACGGCTAAAGATACCGATAGCGACAACACGATGACCAAGTCGTCATCTTTCCTAACTGGCGTTTCTCTCTCTCGAAACACGTCCATCGTTGAGTGCAACAGTGCAGATACTGAGGTCAGCATAGAAGATAAATTCGACGAAATAGAAAGATTTTTTTACAGTGAACCTGCCAACTCAACACCTACTGATACAAAACTTTTTAGAAATATGACAGAATCAAAAATAATTTTTGATAAAATTTTATTTCCTGCTGAGAAAATTAAAAGTTACGATGAAAACGCCAACAGTAAATTTAAATTTCAGCCAAATCAAACACTTGAACCGCTACCTCAACAACAAAAAAATAAACATTCACCTCAGGGAGAACCAATTCAACAAAAACCATCCCCTAAAATAGAACTTAAACTTCTGGAATTGCGAGCAAATGGAATTCGTAAATTGTCTCCAACAACTAATCAACAACTTTACCAAGAGCAACCAATTCATCGCCAACCGCAAAATCATCAACCAGAAGCAGAAGAAGAACCACAAACACCCGCAAAACTTCGCCCACTGACTCCAAATTCATCTCATCAAAAGTTGCAGAGGCAACAAGTGGAGCGTTTGGATGTTTCACAAAACTCTGGTGGCAGTTGCTTGGTCTCATCTTCTGCGAATGTTCCTCTACCATCTCAGGCCTCGTCATCATCATTACAAGCTGTACACTCCAGTGGTGACTCATTTAAATGTAAAAACCTCCGACAACTGAAGCAACTTCAGTTCAGTCAACAACAACATAATCAGCAACAACACCAATTACATCAGCAACAACACAATCAACAACCACAACAACAGCGTAATCAACAAAGACAATCACTTCTTTCGCTAATAGAATCATCACATCATCGCCTCGTGAAGAGCGTGTCATCAAATCCAGGCACAGTAGCAGCGAACAGAAATGATAAAGTTCAACCGGGCAGATATCACACCAGCATGCATATTGATAACATTAACAACATCCTCAACAGCAACAACAACAACATCAACATCACCAACAACGCCATCAACAGTGACAACAACACAAACAGCAACAGAAACATCAGTAGCATATACGGCAACCGAAACATTGGTAACCGAGACAAAATTAACAAATATATAAGCAGCATCAACATAAACAGCATGATGACGGATGACGACGCTCGTTGTTCTTCAGTCTCCAGTGACATCAACTACAACCGCATCAACAACTTTTACAACATCAATGACAATTCCTATAACACACTCAACTTGGGTAGAAGAGCAAAATCTCCATATATAGTGGAAATTGACACTGGCACGCCTACCAAATCATTAAACGAACTAAAGTTACCTCAAAGCAAACTTGCACCTAGCCATGCTGCTGACAGAAACGACTCGTTTCAAAAACAAGTCGACAGAAAGGCTCTGGTACTTTCTGGAAACAGACAACTAAACGGGAGATTTGTGAATTCAGATCCATCATTCATGGAACGCCAGTCTGCAAGTCGCCCGGATCAGGCATCATTCAGAAACCAGGATAATGGGAATGGAGTGGGAGGAGTTGTGATGAAAAACATGGAAGGAGGTGCACGTAAGAAATTCTTCAGGACATCAATTCAACTTGGCTCCTTTGACACTGATTACATCACCTACCATGACGATATTCCTGTGGACGATTGCAGCGTACAGTATCGCAACCAGTCGCAACTTCAACAATATCATCCGCAATTACAACGGCAACCACCAGCCAAAGTTTTACATCCGGAACCGAACTCACGGATATCTCAAATCAGTCATTACGTTGAAGACCACAGGGCAACTCCGACGTTCGTCAACATAAACAACAGCCTAAACAACAACAACAAATTAAACAACAACAACAACACAAGCTACAACAACTACAACAATAACCAATCATTTCAAGTAGTGAATTGGCAAACCGCCTTGAACAGCAGGACAAAACCGCCTAGGACACCCAATCAAATTTTTACCAACGATATGAAATTATTTTTCAGCAGTGAACACGAAGGAGTGATCAGTGGAAAGAGAAATGACAATAGCAGCATGCAATTAAAGAGATCTGGCTTGTGGAAATCTACATTTAACTTGTGATATTCAGACACACGGAATGCCTTATCATCATTTCTTTATCACCATCATTGTTATCATCGTCATCATATTATCAGATCGTTTTCATGCTTTTAAAGATGTTATTCATTTTCATAAATTCACTCAAGCCTTGTATTCAACCGTTCCGTTGGCAACTTGATATTATAAAAGTCTTGCAATACATGACTACATTACTTGACGAAGACTGTTGCAATTTGGAGTATTTAAAGAGATTTTCTTTTTTTTGAGATTTTATTGTTTAAATCAATCGATCAATCATTCAATCAATCAATCATTCATTCAATCAATTAACCAATCGATCAATCATTCATTCAATTAATTAACTAATTAAAGAATAAAGCAATATATTTTGAAAAGAGCATTATTTATATTTTACACACTATATATTTACATAATATTTACTTAATTGTGAATATAAGATAGATATTTTATGTAAATTTAGCAAAATTTCATTCAGAAATGACATAAACCTCATACCATTTGCGAAAAACACCCGATTTTTGTTAGGGCTTAATGTACCATTTTGTTTTTTCAAGACTTTTTTACGTATTACGCATACTAAAGGCTTAATTAAATTAAATGCATTTTGAAGAGAGAATTTCTTATTGATATTTAAAATATTTTTAAATGTAATAAACTTGAATTTATTAAAAATTATATCGCAATGATTGATGTTGTTTTTATCAAAACTGGCTAGCTCTAAGTTATCCATTCATTCTGCAATTAATTCTCCATATTTTGTGCAATAAAAAACAATAACAAACAAACAAATAAATAAATTATTTAATAAATTAATTAACCTTATTCTTTTAAATAACTTATTTAAAAACATCAATCTTACGTATTATATTTAGATGAATTAATTTGTATAGATAATTTATATATGAACGTATATATATATATATATCTATGTATATATTTATTTATTAACATATTTATTCATTCATTCATTTATTTATTCCTTCAATCAATCCTATCAGCAATCAGTTTATTCAATTATTTTGAACAATTATGTATAAAATTAGTTACGTTTTGTAAAAACTATTTTAGTAGGGTAACAATATTTTGATTGAAAATCTCTCTCTCTTCCTCTCCCTTTCTCTCTCTCTCTTAATTAATTATCCATTCATTTATTTATATTAATTATTATAATTAGTTAATCAACATGACAAAACTAACAATTTTTCCAGTGTAAATTTTTAAAAAAGTAATGATGGTTATTCTTTATTTTACTTAATTTTAAGTTTGATTTGGAGGTAACCGAAATAGTATTGAATAAAAATCTCAAAAAAGCTGTACTTTTGTCGAATATATATTTAATTCTTTTGTTTGTTCATTCCTTTGTTCGTTTGTTCATCATTTAATTGTTCATTCTCTGTTCATTCATTCATTAATTCATTTATTTAGTCGTTCTCTGTTCATACATTCTCTCATTCATTCATTCGTTTGTTTGTTTGTTAGTTTAAGTTTCTCTTCAGCTTCTTGCAATCTAGCAAGTTCATACTGCCTTCTTGTTCTCATGTTTTCCAGTCTGTTCTTATCAACTGATCTCTTTGCCATTATGAATGACATCAAGCCGACTGAAAATATCACAGCCCTGCAATGTAAGGTTACAGACCTATTGGACTAATTCAATGTAACATCTATTAGGGAGTTGACAAAAATTTTCATAAATAAATTACACAATTTAATGAAAATTATAATTAAATTTAATTAATTAAGTTGTTAACAACAGGTATTAATTGAAAATATATTGAAATTTTTAAACAGCAATTTATTACAATAGTGAAAGATTTATTTAAAAGAGGATTCAATAGAAAAAGATAACAAAAAATATAAATATAATAAAGTACAAACCATGATGCATTAACTTTTGAGTGGGGAGTCCTGAATTTAGAATTAAGTTTCGAGAACATCTCTAACTTGATAAAAAATGTCAGGATATGAAATGAAGGTTTTAGTAGCAGGAAGGAACTATAAATTTTTAACTAAAAATTTTATGTCACAATATCATTAACATTAAGTGAATCATGGACACAGCTAGGTCTTTGTTCAATCATGGCAGAATAAAATAATACTAAATAAATTTCAACTGTGTAATAAATTACTTCAATATACTATAAAATTATTAAATATCACATTATTTATTATTAATAGCAAAAAATTAGAAACTTTACCCAGGCAAGCAAAATCGTCTCTTTTTTTTGTATCGGTGGTTGATCGATGATTGATGGATGACCTCAACTCAAGAAAAAAAACCGGCAAACCAGATGGCAAATGGCAGTCAATATCAATATTGCCTAGTATTAGAATTAGATTCACTAACTAATCACTAATTTACTAATTATTTTGTATTTGTTATACTAAACTTTAACATAAAGATTCATTTATAACTAAAATAACTTGTGAAGAAAAATTGTAAATTTTTATAAAAATTTAATCTTTAAATGTTTTCACGATCAATTTCCTAATTAAATCTAGCAAATCATAGCACACCTATTTCACCTCCATTTCGCAATGTTAGTATAAAAGTTAATTTAGGTTTAAATAAGTAATTTTTGGAGATGGCTAGCTATCTATATTTTGGAGTATTAGACCTATATAAATGTTATATATGTTATATATATATATATATATATATATATATATATTGTTATATTTTATATATATGATTAGAAAATATCTTCACAATAGCAAGACTCATTTCATTAGATATACTATATACTCCCCACCTATGATATATATCTCAATAGAATAATGTATCAACTGAATATTTCAAAATGATAGATGACTGTATAAAGTATATTTCTGCTGTTGAATGGTTGAATGCTTTTTCTAAATAGTACATTAGAACAACCACGCACAAGAAATCGTAATAACATCTATCGTATGAATATTTTTAATTTCGTTATTATGGTTATTATTGATATTATAAGCAAATAAAAAAAACTATATAATATTATTATAACTAGTATAAAACCATATATATATTGCCAAGTGGCAAGAGGGGATCACCTTGCGATCAAAGGCGGTCACTGTGATGAAACGACGACAGATCATGCGCCTTTACCCCTTACTCCATCTCAATACCAAATGATGACGTCAGCCTGGGTTTAAATATGATGGGAGAAAATTATACCCCAAACAAAATGCATAGAAAGTATAGACTATGTGTATAATCACAATTTGGCTTTTTATATAAAATAATGATTTGTTCGGTTGTAATAAGCAAGTGCTCTGTTGGTAACTACTCCCTGCTTCGAATTTCATCTCTCAATAGTGCATCTTGTACTTCTGTCTAGCAGGCTGTATTGCACGCATCTCGTTATATAAGCCTATGAGGTTAAAACGTCGACTTTTGTGCGTGTGCGTGTGTGCGTGCGTGTGTGTGTGTGTGCGTGCGTGTGTGTGTGTGTGTATATAAACCCTCCAGCGACGCAAGATGTGATTTTATAGTTTGGGAATCTCGCAAAGTTTGTTTGTAAATTTTAAACCTGTTTTTTTTTTCAAAGAAGTTTTTGTTCAAATTTTTCTCTCTAAAAGTTTTTCAAACATTTGTATTAATAGAGCATTCGCTCCGTGTTTGGAATTTGTTTTTGTTGTTTTTGTAGGTTGTTGGTAAAAATTTTTTCAGAGTAATTTTTTTAAAAGTTGTAAATAAGGTTAAGACTTGTTTGTGATTTACATCTGCCGACAAGCAACTGAGACGGTAATTTTACTCTTTAATTTTCATTGCGTCCGTTTGTTTGTTTGCTTTTTGGTTTGGTTGTTGGTATGTTTGTTGGTTTGTTTGTTTGTTTTTATGTTTGGTTGTTGGTTGGTTTGTTTGATAGTTTGTCTGTTTGTTTGTTTGTTTTACAACATAATTGTATGTTTGTATCTTATCTGAAATTTTTTAGCAACTTTTCCAATTTATAACATTTAACACTTTTATGGATGATTTTATTTTCATACATTTAAAAATTGTATCGCTCAATGCTGATTCGTCAATTAAATATTATTACTTCAGAGAGTAACACGTACGTATACTGAACACACACGCATACACACATTACAACACACAAGCACACACACACACAAAGAACCAACCCAAAACAGAACTATCACACACACACACACACACTCGCACGTAGCACATATTTGTAAAAACACATCTCGAGTACAGATATAACAAAAAATTTTTTTAGAAAAAATAAACCCCAACCCACACTAGCTAACTAACTACCATGACCGCCAAAAAGTAAATTTAGCCAGGTCATTCCTGTCTAACAAAGACTGACTAAATGTTTAAAGAGTCCTGAAAGAATGGACTAAATAATGCAAATAGGCAGATAATGTCCCCTTCAGACCACTCTCATCCAGCACGCGAAATGAGGAAGACAATATATTTGTGTGTGTGTGTGTGTGTTACGTGTGTGTGTTTATGGGTGTGTGAAACGTGTGGGTGTTTAAATGTGTGTGTGAGTGTGATTCTATGATGCGTGTGCATTTATCTGCTGCACGAGTGTGTCTATTTGTCCTTCATTCTGAATGTTTTTGCACGTCTGTGTATGTGTGCGTGCCTGCGTGTTGTGTGTGGGTGTGAGTGAGTTTATGTTTGTGTGTGTGTGTCGTGTGTTTAAATCTAAATGCAGATTTATTCTTGTAGAGATGAGCTGAATGGAAATCAAGTGGATGTAACCGGTGCATTCACTTCTTTATTGCTCCATGCTCCGATGGTTCGCTATCTTAATGTTCGTGTTTGTGCGTGTGTGCGTGTGTATACATCGGTGTGTATACATTGATGTGCATACAGGACACACACTCACATATACACGCACACGTGTACATGTATAAGTGTGTGTGCGTGCGTGCGTGTGTGTGCGTGCGTGTGTATGTGTGTGTGAGCTTGTATGTGAATGAATTTGTAAAATTCGATATTTTGAATTAGTAAATTAGATGTGATGCAGGATAGCATTAAATCATTACCGTTTGTACATGTACATGTACATATGTACAAATGTACCACATTGAGTGGTTATTTGATTATCTTTTTGCTTGTTTGTATGCAATTGTATGTTTTAATTTGATGTTTATTTGTTTTGTATGTATGAATGTATGTATGTTTGTATATTTGACGTATGTATGCATGTTTGTATTTGCATGTTAGTTTGCTTGCTTGTATGTGTGACTGAGTATAACTTCAATTATATTTATTTTTCTGTCAATATGTTTGTTTGTTTGTATGTTTGTTTGTATGTTTGTATTTATGTATATGCATTTATTTATGTAGCACATCAAACTCAATCTGCCAAGACAGCAATCACATCAGAGTCCATCACTGTACATAACATTTCATAGCTGGCCTATCAGACCATATTATATTTTAAAATGTCAAAATCACATCACATCACAGCAGTCACAACAACAACAACATTGCATCAATCAAGTCACATCAATTTGATGTCATTTCATTGAAGTATAATATGTTATTTTAATATCATTGTATCACAATACATTATACTAATGATTTTGTTCACTGTTATGTATGTTTTGTATGTTTTTATATGTGTGTTTAAATAACTTTTGAAGTTTACGTACGTTTTTAAAGTAAACGTACGGAGCCACAAATTTTTATTTACAAAACAAAAAATTTACACACGCACATTAAAATTCATAATAGAAGCCTACATAAAGTGTTGGCGGTAGAAAAAGCTTAACTGAAATGTTCATCTGTTGTGGTTCGTTTGATGTTTTTAACAAAAAAACTGTGATATCCACAACGAATATCCTGTATTAATAGAAAATTTTCCGTATTTATGAAAAAATCTGGTATTAATATTGGCGGATACATGATTAAAATAAATATGAGCAACGATGTTTATGTGCTAGTAGCAGAAGGTACTTAAAAATGCCTCTCCTAAAATGATAAAATGATTTTAATCATAAATTTTACAAAAATTATTTCATTCACATCCAAATCTTTTTTTATCCCAATCCAAATCTTTTTCCATCCCAATCCAAATCTTTTTTTATCCACATCCAAATCTTTTTCCATCCACATCCAAATCTTTTTTTATCCACATCCAAATTTTTTTTTATCCACATCCAAATCTTTTTTTATCCTCATCCAAATCTTCTTTCATCCCAATCCAAATCCCTTTTGTTTCAGATCCAAAACTTTCCTTATGCATGAGCTGATAAGTGCACAGTGTAGCAGCATTCGCTATCTATCATATCTTTCCAGATATTTTTTCCAACCGTTGTCCCCCTTGTTTTGTTCTTGCATGTGTCTTTACAATTTTTAGTTTATGTTCACGTCAGAATGCTAGTGTATGTGCTTTATGAGGTTTTTTTCTTTTTGCTAGAGGAGCGTCACCCTTCTGCGTTGCTTTTGTTGTTTCGTTGTTTGTTGTTTGTGTTGTTGTTTGTGTTGTTGTTTGTGTTGTTGTTTGTTTGTTGTTTGTGTTGTTGTGGTTTGTTGTTGTTTGTGCTGTTGTTCAATTCATCAAATAAAAGATGTTGGTTGGTTTTATTTACAATGTTTCTAATGTTTAGTTTGTTTTTATTCATTTCTTGATGTATTTGACACTGCCATTCTTAAACTGTTGCTGTTGTTTTGTTACTGTTGACAATTTTTGTAGAAGTTGTAGTAGTAGTAATAGCAGCAACAGCAGCAGTAATAGTAGTAGTAGTAGTAGCAGCAGTAATAGTAGTAGTAGTAGTAGCAGCAGCAGTAATAGTAGCAGCAGCAGCAGTAATAATAGTAGTAGTAGTAGTAGCAGCAGCAGTAGTAGTAGCAGTAGCAGTAGTAGCAGTTGTTGTTGTTATTTTGATTTGAGATCTATGCCTTTTTGCTATCTTTTGTTGTTAATATATTGATTTAGCCACTGATGTTGAAGTTATTGTTCGTGTCATTGTAATTAGTTTTAACGGTTTTTAGTCTGTTTCGCTGAACCGTGCCTCTCGTTTTTGTCATTATAATTATTATTGTTATTATTATTGTTGTTATTGTTATTATTATCATCATTATTATTATTATTATTGGTAGTATTCTGTTGTTATCATTATTGTTATTAACGTTATTATTCCTATTATTATTATTTTTCTTATCGTAAGTGTTCTATCACTATTGTAGTAGCAGTAGTAGTAAGTTCAGAAATTGTAGTGGTTTCGTGTCAAAAGTAATAGAAGTAGTAGTAGTAGCAGCAGTAGTAGCTGTAGTAGTCGTTGTAAATATATTGAAGACGACGACGATGGTGATAATCTCTTGAAGATGATGATGATGACACGCTGATGGGGATGGTGAAGAAGACGTTGATGATGATGAGGATGATGAAGAAGACGTTGGTGATGATGAAGAAGACGTTGATGATGATGAGGATGGTGAAGAAGACGTTGGTGATGATGAAGAAGACGTTGATGATGATGAGGATGGTGAAGAAGACGTTGGTGATGATGAAGAAGACGTTGGTGATGATGAGGATGTTGAAGAAGACGTTGAAGATAATGAAGATGGTGAAGAAGACGTTGGTGATGATGACGATGATGAAGAAGACGTTGGTGATGATGAGAATGGTGAAGAAGACGTTGATGATGATGAGGATGAAGAAGACGTTGATGATGATGATGATGATTACATTTATAGTTTATCGCAGATATGGAAATATTTGCATGCTTTGTTATTCATAAACGTGCCTCTGTTTACACGAGTTTATATCAATTGTTTTGCACTTGAATCTCTTCACTCACTCATTCACTCATTCTTTTATCATTTTTTCATTCATTCATTCGTTCATTCGTACGTTCGTTCGTTCGTTCGTTCATTCGTTCTTTCGTTCAGTTTTATTTATAACTCCTTTTATAACTCCTTGATTTCCAATATCAGTTAAACTATCGTCATCACCGTCTTATCACTTTCTCTCGCTCTTTCTCTCTCCTCTCTCTCTTTCTCTCTTTCTTTCTCTCTCTCTCTCTCTCTCTCTTTCTTTCTTTCTCTCCCTCTTTTTTCTTATACATACACATGAACGTATAAAAAGAGTTATTTTACCAGCTAAACCTTCTTCTTGCCATCTTTCTATTACACTTATTTAATTTATCCCTATTTTTGTTTGCTGGTTTATGCGCGTGTAATTAGACGTGCCTGAGTTGTTGTAGGTGTTGTGTGTTGTTGTGTGTTGTTTGTTGCTGTTGTTGATGTTGTTATGAGTTGCTGTTGTTGCTGTTGTTGTTGTGTGTTGCTGCTGTTGTTGATGTTGTTGTTGTTGTGTGTTGCTACTGTTGTCGTTGATGTTGTCTTGTATGCAGACGCATACTTTTGTGCCATTTTTTCAGTTAGATTTGGCGCGTAGAATTCTTGGAATAATTTAATTAAATTTTTCCAATGAATCATTATGCAGACCGCATACGTACATATATCCATAAATAAATTAACACAAACACATCACACACACACACACACATCATCACACACACAAACACATCATCACACACACATCACACACACACACAAACGCACACACACACACTCTCGCACTCTTGCACCCGTACAGGACTTAACAAACAGCTTGTTTTGAAAAATCACCGACATAATACGAAGCAATAAACATCAATTGCTTTCTGTGAGCAAAAGGACCAAAAAAGCTGGAAAAAGTACTGAAACATCATAATAAATTCTAAATCTAATAAACATTTATTGAGCAATGAATTGTATAATTCCACAGAGTTTCGCATCTTTTATTGCATTGTAATGCATGTAAGGCATGAAATATTCATATCCTTGCAGCTTCTATATGACTGTGTGTGTGCGCGTGTGCGTGTAGTATGTGCGTGTGTGTTGTATAGTATGTGTGTATGGTGTGTGTGTATGTGTGTGGTGTGTGTGTGTGTGAATGTATGTTTGTGTATAATATGAATGCTTTTCATGCAATTCACAATTTTGGGTCTTAAGGTTTTTATTCGATAATATTTGTCTTGTGGGCTTAAAATTTTATTTCATTTTTATTTTACTATTACGCCACACATATAACAGTTAAGAATAAGTTTTGTGTCCGTTTTATATGCCTGTATGTATGTATAAATACGTATATGTGTATGTGTGTGTGTTGTGTGTGTGTGTGTGTTGTGTATGTATGTATGGTATGTATGTATGTATGTGTGTGTGAGTTTGTGTCTGTATGTGTGTGTGTATGTGTGTGTGTATCGCGATACGTTATCTATTTAATTATGTAATACATAAGATTCTAAACGCGGACATGAAAACTGAATACAATCTAACCAACCAGCTATATATGCGATACGGACAATCAACATTTCAATCCATCAACCAATCAATAATTGAACTAACCAACCAGCCAGCCAGCCAATCAACGAACCAACCAACCACCAACAAACCAAATAATTATAAAGATTCTTTCTTATAGGTTGTTATCATCTGAATTTATGAAATTTAATAAAAGTTTAAAATCCAATGCACTGAATATTTTAATAGAAAACATATCCACATTTTTTTGTCGTTATCAGTAAATACATCAACAACAACAACAACAACAACATCAACAACAACTACTACAACATTTACTACTACAGCTTCTACTACACTTACTACTACTACTACAACTACTACTACAACTACTACCACTAGTACTACTACTATAACGACAACGACAACTACTATTAATGCAGCCGCCGCTACTTCAACTGCCACTACTACCAATCAAAACTATAAATGTCAATTTTTCCATTCAGAACATTTCATTTTTGATACTTTTACGAGGATCATTTTATACTGACTTATAGTGCTGTAAAAACTTTGATGATGTTTGTTACAAAATATGCAGGTTTTATAGCATCTTCAGTATCACATTGCTCGTCTGATGAGTTTCATTTATTACTAGGTTTTTGTGGTGTCCCTCTCTCTCTCCTCTCTCTTTCTCTCTCTGTCTATTTCTTTCTCTTTCTGTTTGTATTGTATGTGATATGTGTGTGTATGTATGAGTGTAATTGTAAATGTCGGTATTTATTACGTGAAGAATTCTTATTTTAAAAAAGTTTTAAAATCATTTATTCTTTGATATTATAAATTGTAAATTAAATTGGGATTGATTAACGCGTTAGAATGTTAAGATAATATCGATAGTTCATTTTCTGATGAATAATGACTTTGTAGCTAGGAGAAAATGGTAAGAAATTTATCAATCAATCTTTCGGATTTTTTTTAACTTTCATTTTGTCTTGGCCTGTGCTTCGATAGATAGTTAGTATCATGTTAATCAGTCAATCAGTCGATCAGTCAATCAGTCGATCAATCAATCAATCAATCAATCAGTCAGTCAGTCAGTCAGTCAGTCAGTCAGTCAGTCAGTCAATTAGTCAGTCAATCAATCATCAACACCCAAGCAAAATTTACTTTTTAATTTCTCTTTAATGTTTATTGACAATCTTGGGTGCAAAATTTTATCATTAAATGTAAAAAAAAAAATTCTCGCCAAATATTCCCGCCAAATATTCCCGCCAAATAATCAGAGATGTCTGCAACTTCGATATAGCTGCTAACGTTTTGAATATGTAATAAAAATGGTAATTGCTTAAAAGTGAACCTAAAAGTACATACATGCTAAACGCACGTACACACACACACACACACACGCCACTCACACGCCGTAATTGAAAACCATCATGTATTGCTTTGCACTAGTGGAACTGTGTTCAGACTCTGTTGGCATCTTCGTATTTGTGTGTATCTATAGCTGTATGTGTGTCCATATGTCTGCGTATTCTTGTGTATGCGTGTGTATGTGTGAGTTTATCTTTGTGTATATCTTTTATATATGAGAGTATATGTGAGTGTGAGTTTTGTGTGTGCGTGCGCGCGCGTGTGTGTTTTGGATCATGACTGTCAGAAATGCAATTATTGATGAAAATCATAGGATATTCCACCTTAGTTAGCTTCATGTTTAATTTTTCGATTATTCTAGAGGTAGATCGTAAATCATTGTCAAGTTTCTTGAGTTCAAAGCCAAAATTTTTTTTTATTTCAAGCATTGTAGAACATTTAAGAATAATAAAATAAAAAAGCTTTTTTCGTTATTTCTATACCATCTTCGGTGTTCGAATCGTTGCGTTGGTATGTGGCCGAATGCTCAAGTACGTCGTATATACTATGTCTCTTCAATTTTAATTCTTTGTTTGTTTAATGTGGATACTTAAAAGTCATTCAATTAGTTATTACGATTCTCAACTCTGTACAATACAACACTTTAACGTGTCAGCATTATTGAAATTTTGGTTTTGAACTCAAGAAACTTGACAATGATTTACGATCTACCGTTAGAAAAATTGAACAGAAATCTAACTAACTCTGAACATGCTGTGATTTTTGTCAACAATTGCATTGCATATATGTGTGTAAATGTGAGTATCTATGTATAAAACTGTGTATCATTTTGTATCTGTGTGTAACAATAAGTCTGTATCTGCATATATCTGTGTATTGTTTCTTGATCTTTTGTATGAGTATTTCTCTGTACACGTATTTGTATGTACACAATTTATTTGTATGCGTCTGTGCAGTGTGTATTTGTTTTTTACTCCGTTCGTACGTGTGCTGGTGTGTATGTGTGTGTGTGTACAGTTGTGTTCTGCGGGTGTATGTGTGTACACACATACATAGACCTATAGATACACACATATAAAAAGATACAAACTGCGTGTGCATGTGTGTTTGTGTGTGTACAAATCTCTGTCTGTTCTTCTAGAAATTTTTTAATGATTTTGCAAGATTAACTTGGATTTGCTTGCTGAATTTCGTTATGCCATGTTTCGGCGCTGTAACGTAAATCATTTTAAATCTCAATTTTAAAATCCTTTTTTCCAATGTTACTGAGTCATTTTCTTATAACTTTCAAGCAAAACTAACACACTGTTAAGTGTAAAAAAGAAATACATTCTCATCATTATTTCTGAATTTTCAATTTTCATTACTTAAACACATTATCATGGTTTTTTGGGTCCGTATTTTGCAGATTGTAAGTTGATATGCAAAGAGATATTGTTATTTATAAGTTAGAGTGATTAGGAAGGAATATATGAATATGTATGATGTACGCACACGTGCTATGCAATTTTTGGTCGTTCTTATTTTACGAATCATAACACATCCACGAAGATGTGTTGATGTGTGTGTTTGCTTGTATGTGTGTGTATGTGTTTGCTTGTATGTGTGTGTATGTATGTGTTTGTCTGTGCGTGTGTGTGTGTATGTATGTGTTTGTCTGTCTGTGCGTGTGTGTGTGTGTGTGTGTGTGTGTCTGTCTCTGTGTGTGCGTGTGTGTGTCAAAATAACAAAAAAGATGACAATATTAACAACAATGACGATAATGATGATGCAATAATAGCAAGAATAACAACGAATGAGTAAGGAGACGACGACGATGATGGAACATTTTAATTTAGACAAATTCAAGCAAACTCTCCGCAGAGCGCCATTAAAACGAAAAAGGAGGGGTAATTGAAAATGTAAAAACTCCACCCGCTGGACAATGCTGCGTCGTGAAGTAATAGTAAGAAAGAAAGAAAGAAAGATAACGGAAAAGGATGACGAAAAAGAACGAAAGAATGAAAGAGAAAATAGCGAAGGAATGAAGGAATGAATGAATGGAAGAGAGAACGCAGAAAGAATGAATAAAGATTTGCATAGCCCGTAAATCCCTATTATGTCGAGTCATTTGCGGACATTATGTGTGAAAAATATACACAATTTTTATCATTTGATGTCTTTGCTGTGCTTTGGATTATGGCGTGCCAGCAGATATGTTTGTGTATGTTTGTGTGGGTATGTTTGTATGTGTGTATGTATGTGTGTATGTGTGTTTATGTATGTATGTGTCTATGTATGTATATGTGTGTATATGTGTGTATTTTTGTACATCACATCCTATATAGCATGTGTGCATACATGATTATACGCGTGCATGAATGCATACACTCTTACGCGCACACACATACACACACATACCTAAATACATACGTACAGATATGCACATACATACATACGTACAGACAGACAGACAGACAAATGAATAAAAAATGGAAACTGCAGATTATGTCAAGTGGAAAATAAAAACACGGTCAGTCCGTTATATTATGTAATATTAATGTTGGATGATTAACAACACTTGACTTCGTGTATGCACGTGTGTACGTGTATATGTTTGTGTGTGTTTGTTGTGTGTATATATGTGTTTGTTTGTGTGTATATATGTGTTTGTTGTGTAATTTGTAACAATTTCATAAGTGGACGATGATAGTTACAAATGGACACAACTGATGATTGTTTTTCTGACACTTATCTTATCTGGCGCAGAATTTCGCTAAGCGGGTTAAAATTCATCACTTATCTTAACAATTAATTTTTGTTGTTTTTTCTTTCAAAACTTCACATCCAACTTCATAAAAATGATTCACTCCCTTCAGGATTCCACCGTCAGTTCGGAACAACGCTCCCACCCATCACAGCAGCCCAATTTAACGTTTGTATGTACGCGATGTATGTACACCGAATTGTACACCGAATTGTACACTCAATGACGGGTCCACTAACGTCTCTTCACGTAATAAAAGTTGTATGCGGTGCTACACACGCTAGTCAATGAAAGTCGCACACGCACGCACATACACTCTCACACACAACACACACACACACAACACACACACACAAGTAGAAACATATTTAAACACACAAGAAATATTTTATACTTATGCAAGTACAGTGTAGGCTAAAATGTGTACATTTCAAACGCACATTTAGCACTAACATTCCGTTATATGGGGTTTATAGCGCACGGCTTTTAGCATGTGAGTCCGGAGAATTGCTCTGCCTAACTGCAGGCAAGTTATTGAAAGCTGAAACTTAACGTGACATTTATATGAATGTAGCACGGCATATTCTCTGTCAGCCAGTTTCGCCAATTAATTTAATTATTCATATATTTCTCTCTTTGCATCTGTTTCGAGACATTAAAAAAATATTAATGTCGATTTGCATGGGACATGATTTTGTTTTATAAAGCATTAGGAAGCAGCATGTTCTCTGGCCGTTTTACTGGATTATTCACTTATTTAATTTAAAATTGCTATTAAACTCCTTTTCCTATACAAACAAGACATTGTTAAAATAACCATTTTTTTGTAATTTAGAGAAAAAAATTTCAAAAATTTTCATTTTACGTTAAGAAACACGAACGGGCAGGTCTGTTGTTTTAAAAGTTTTGAAATACTTTCCAAATGTCTCATCGTGCATTTGGCGAACGAGCCAGCAGAAACTGCAATATAGCCTGATAAAGGTTTAATGTTTAGAATTTTACAACGCTCTCTTATTAAACTTTTATGCTCCGACCAGAGGTATTATTTTCTTTTTATTGTTCCCCAACTGCCTATTCGCATTAATTAAAGTTTTAAATCACACCAGACGCTTTTTGCAGAAGCACTTAATGGCATTTATCCTTGCATGTTATGACTCCTTATATAACCATCACATATGCAAAACAATGCGGCTCGATCCATTCTCTCTGAGAGAGAGAGAGATCACAAGATTACCAGGCTCTTTTTAAATTATTTTTCTTTTTCTTCTTCTTCTTATTTTTTCTTTTTCCAATTTTTTCTTTTTCTTCTATTTCTTGTCCACTGCTTTCTTTGCACCGTTTTGTATTTCTTAGTTTTGTATTTCTTAGTTTTTTTTCTTGTTTTTTTTACTTTTTTGGTTTTTCAAATTTCGCCAACTACGTAATTACCTATTACGAATGAATTTTTAATTTAAATACTCAACAAAAAGTTTAGAAAATTTCAAGAACTCTGGAAACAACTTTTAATTATAGAATTCCACACGGGAGTTGGAAATAGAAACGCGCGTGTATATGGCAATAGACCAAAGTTGCTAACTATTAGAATAGTTATGAATAATTCATTTTATTTTATTTAAATTTTAAGCACGCATTTGTATACGCAGTGTTTTTTTAACTTTTTATTTTAATTGATAATTTACAATTTAATAGTTGTTAATGAGGACCATAAGAAGATTTATCGGTAATTTCATCTTGAAGTTTCGTCTCGAAATGAAAATTTTCATTTAAGAAAGGCTATAAAGGGTATTTATTACACATAATAATAACATTTAACGAGTTGTTTAAGATTCAAATCAAGATTTTTATTATTCAAATTAAAATTTTGTATGTAAAATCAACTTTTCTAAACCAAGGATCAAATTCGTTAACAATTTTCAACTCTAATTGCTTGATACTTAATTGAAAGTATACATGATAGAGCAAGAACTAAGAGCATCTCAACAGGGTAAAACAAACACAAAACTAATAAAATAACATTTTGGGTAGAGCTAAAGTACATTTTCAAGATTTTTTTCAAATTTTTCATGAAATATTCCCAGCAAACTTCTAGCTTGGGCGAATACCGTGATGATGGATGGCTGTATAACAAGTACTATTGACATGCTAACAGAAAAAATTCTACCACTGTGTCAATATTGATTGAGTAATCTGCGTGCGTGCTGCTAGTAGCATGCACACACACACACACGCAAACACACACACACACACACGCAAACACACGCATACACACAAATACATACAAAAGCAAACAGATCCTATTTTCACGCACGAATTTGTATGTGTGTTTTTACACACAAACATATATGCAGCATTCATGCGGACAAACACACATTACACATACACACGCACACACACACACACACGCACACACACACACACACACACATGAACACACAAACGTGTAGCATGTTCTTCATAAGACGAGCTTTGTTTAAAATTCTTTCCATGAAAGGGCCAATGTAATTGGATGCAAATTAACATTGCTGGCTCTCTCCAAATAATTCATTGCACTCTGTTTATTGTGATTTAAATGCTCATCATTCAATTATGTAGGTAGGATGGATATAAACTTCTATATACGTACGTACACACACACACACACACACACACACACACACACACACACACACACACACAATCTAGTCACATGAGCGTATTTTAAATGAACGCTTATTTTATTAGCGAAAAATTTGTATTAGTAGCTCTGAAAATTAAATCTTTCTGGTTTATCAAATGTATTCTATAACTTTGGCATTTTCACGATCAGAAAATCATTACGTGTAGGGCTTGTTCATATACGTCAGAGAATACCAAACACATATACCAATACAAATACAAAGAATACAAAGACTAAAAAATACATTACAAATTTGACAATATGAGCCGCTGGATTTTATGGGTTTTTATCATTATCACTCATACAAATTCACATAAACAACAACACGCACGCACACACACACACATTTACTCGCGCGCACACACATTCACTCACGCACACACACAGACAACACCACACATCCACATGAATATCTACGTAACGTGCGCAATGCACAAATGCAATCCTCAATG
>NW_008705379.1:675897-721228 GCF_000326865.2 Helobdella robusta | reverse complement strand
CAATATATATATATATATGTAATATATCGAAACTACAAACACACACACATCAAAGACACACATCACACATATACACACGTACACACACACACACACACATACCACATACACACATACACAGGGATGTTAAAGCGTACTGTAGAAGATATTTCCACGATTTTATTCCATGTCTGACAGACATGATCATCGCAAACAAAAGACACATTCTTAAGCTGAAAAACAAACAGACAGCCCAGACAGTTTGTATATTTGTATATATGTATACATACATACATGAATACATACATACATACGTACGTACGTACATACATACATACATACATACATACATACATACATACATACATACATACATACATACATACATACATACATACATACATACACACACACACACACACACACACACACACACACACACACACACACACACACACACACACACCACACACACACATACACACACACATACATACATACACATACAAGCGAACGTTAAATCGTTAACGATAGAGTCCTATAATTACGTAGACTGACAGTTTTGTTATGGCAAACTGATTAGAGAATAGGAATGCTTTTTCCATGTATGTATGTATGTATCTAACATGTATATAACGTAGTGTAATGGTTAAGATGCCTGGCGCTGCTATCGCAATGACCAGTTTCGAATGCTTAAAGATCTCCACATGTCGCGTACAATGTGTGCGTGTCATATGAGTATACGCGTATTCACTTTTGTATGTGTGTATGTATGTATGTGTGCGTGTGTGTGTGTGCGTTTGTGTGTGTGTGTGCATGTATGTGTGTGTGTGTGCATGTATGTATGTGTGTGTTAAAGCGTACTGTAGAAGATACTTTCGACCTATATCTTTGTTGCCTGTTTTTTCGAAGATTATTGAAAAATTGATGCACAGTCGTTTGCTCAAATTTTTTGAAAAAAATAACATCCTTTCTAATCATCAATTTGGTTTTCGAAAAAACCACTCAACTGAAATGGCAATACTGGAACTGATTCAAAAAATTGGAGTCGCAAGTGAAAAGAAAAATTATGTAATTGGAATATGTCTCGATCTGTCAAAAGCTTTTGATTGTATTGACCATTCGATTTTATTACACAAACTTCATCACTATGGTATAAGAGACTCCAGTTTGACTTGGTTTCGTAGCTACCTTTTATCAAGATATCAATTCGTTACCTGGAACAATAAAAATTCAAGTAAATTGATCAACAAAATAGGCGTTCCGCAGGGCAGCATTTTGGGACCATTGTTATTCATAGTGTTTGTGAACGATCTACCGATAGCCTCGAAATTTTTTAATTATGTTTGTTTTGCTGACGACGATACAAATGTGTTCAGCAAAGGAAAAGATATTAACATGCTCATCAAATACACAGAAGAAGAAATTAAACATGTTAATTCTTGGTTCTCACTAAATAAACTTACTTTAAATAGTTCTAAAACGCAAATGATAATCTTTGGACCAACTCAATATTTAAACTACAAAGAACCTTATAAAATTAAAATAAATAATATTGATATCTATGAAAATAAAACAGTTAAATTTCTGGGCGTTCATCTAGATCAAAAGTTAACGTTCCGTGATCACGTTAATAGTGTTGCAAACAAACTTGCCAAATCAACTGGTCTGATGAACAAGGTGAAATTCTACCTCACAAAAAAGTGTCTGACTTTGTTGTATCACTCACTTTGTATGCCACACGTGATTTATTGCAACATTGTCTGGGCTGGCACGTCTCCTTCAGTCACGGATCCGGTTAAACTTATGTTGAAAAGGGCCGTCAGAATCATCACCATGTCGACGATGAGGTCTCATACCAAGGAGTTATTTACGACAACCAATAATCTTAATTTTAATCAATTGAATATTTATCGTACTTTTATTTTTGTATATAAGCAGCTTAATAATCAATTGCCTAATACGTTTGCTAATTATTTTAAACATGCTAACAGTCATAGGATGTCTAATTATTTGCAATCGAATAAATCAAAAACTAACATTTTACATTCGCATGTAATCTGTAAGGGTCCTAGGACCTGGAATAACATTATTAAGAATGGTTTTCAATATAAGGCGAAATCGGCTACTGATTTAAAAAAAAAGTTAAATCGTTTTTAATAATAAACAATTATTAAAATTATTATTTTTTTAATAATAAACAATTATTAAAATTATTATCCTTATTAATGATGTTGAGATGTTTATAAAATCACTAAACATTTAATGTCCTAGGACCTGGAATAACATTATTAAGAATGGTTTTATTTAATTTAATTTAATTCTATGATTAATAATTTAATAAATTATATAAGAAATGTATTTACATTATGAAATTTATGTTCTCTATCTATAAACAATTTCTGTTGATATTTTTAATGCGATTATAATTATTTATGAAACATTATTTTTTAGTTAACTACCTTTTGTTTTATTATTTGTTATTAACATACTAGCAATATTTGATATTAACCACAAAACTCTGAACATATTTGTCTAGGTGGCTGTGCTAGATGAGCCCATTAGGGGCTCGATCACATTCATCCTGTCTCTTATTTATTATCTGTAATTTTGAGGAGCAAATAAAATTTCGTTTCGTTTCGTTTCGTGTGTGTGTGTGCATGTATGTATGTGTGTGTGCGTGTGTGTGTGTGTGCGTGTGTGTGTGAGTGCGTTTGTGTGTGTATGTGAGTGTATGTGTGTGTTTGCCGTATGATAAATGTTAAAACATCGAAATGAATGATTGATGAGAATTTTTTGTAACCGGTAGTAGTGGCAGTAATAATAATAATAATAACAATAATAATAATAATAATAAGGATGATGATGATTGTGATAATGATGACGATAACAAAGAAACGAACAAACGAAAAAAAACAAGCAGACTCACACAAACAAAAAGTGAACTTAGATTATAAGAAAACAACAACAACAATAATAGTAATAATAATTGAAATTATTATATATAAATAATAGTTATTATATAATTATTATAAATAAATAATAGTTATTACAAATGAATAATAATAAATAATATTTATAAAAAAAATGACTTGATGTGATGTGGTTTGGTGATGTTAGTGAGTCGAAAATGATGCTGCTGATATTTACTTTCCAGAGGTTACCGGCTTCTTTGTTTTGTTTTGCTGGTTTTGAATCTTTGTTCATGCTTTTGTTGTCATTATTGTTAATTTTCATTGTTTTTGGTTGTTTACATTCTAATGCTTTTATTTCTTTGTTTTTTGTTTGTTTGTATTATTCAATTTTCTCTCTGCCTAGAATCATTAGATCTTTTCTCTCTGCTTCCCTTTTATCGACTGTTGTTTTCATAATTAGTTCGATTTCATTAGCGAGAAAAAAAGAAATAATAATAATAGTAATAATAATAATAATAATAATAATAAATAAATAGACAAACGAATGAACCAACGAAAGAACGAACCAACGAACAAACAAAAAATATCTAAAAGATGCACTCATTACTATGTATTCTGTTGTTTGATTACGTGCGTGATATCGTCACTTAAGTTCCTGTGTGTGTGTGTATGTGTGTTTGTATATGTTTGTGTATGTGTCTGTGTTTGTGTATGTGTGTGTTTGAGTGTGTTTGCACACGTGCGTGATAAAGATACATACGCGTTTGTGATTGCGTGTTCAAGTGTATTTTGCGTTCGGTCTTCTCTTTCCAGTTGGTCTGCTTGTCTGTCTGTCTGTCTGTCTGTGTCTCTCTGTATGCATGTAGTAGCAATTGTAGTAGTAGTAGTAGTCTGTGAATTTGTTTGAATGTTTGTTTATAAGTTTTTCTGTCTGCCTCTTTGTAAATATGTTTGCCTGTCTGTCTTTGTGATTGTTGGAATCGATGTTTTTATGTCTGCATGTTTGTATGTTTGTTTGCATGTCTGTCCGTCAGTCTGGAAGTTTTACGATGTATTTGCCCGTTGGTTTGTTTGCTTTGTTTTAGAAAAAAATTAACAATTATGATGATTTTAACACTACTACTATTACTACTATTACCACAACTATTACTACTACTACTAATGCTACTCCTACTACTACTGCTTCTACTTCTACTCCTACTGCTACTACTACTACTACTACTACTACTACTACTACTACTACTACTACTACTACTACTGCTACTACTACTACTCCTCCTCCTACTACTACTGCTACTACTACTACTACTACTACTACTACTACTACTACTACTCTACTACTGCTGCTACTACTTCTGCTACTATTACTAAGAAGATGAAGAAAAAAAAATGTGAAAAATAAAAATAATAATAAGCAGAGAGAAAAAAAAAATAAGTAAGATAGCTTGGAAGACGGCCGTCAAAATTTGAGATAGTCTGTCATCTGCTGACAAGTTTGAGTGAGTTGCTCTCGTATAATTTCACATTTTTCATCATCTGGATTTTTTTTTTGTTTTGAAAATTTCATCGTCATATTATTTATTAATTTTATTATTCAATTTTTCAAGAATACTTATAGAAATGGGTTGATCTCTGGTTGAATTGTTTATTATCATCTTAAAATGTGTCAAATTAATTAATTAGGTTAATTGATTAAATAAAAATAATAAATATAAATAAAATTGTAATCCGTGTTGGGATACACTGTTGCACGTGTTTTTATTCATATTTATTTGTGTGTATGTATAAGTTAGTATTTGTGTGTATTAGTGTGTGTGTATGTGTATGTTTGTCTGTCTGTGTGTGTTGTGTGTGCGTGCGTGTGTTTGTATTTGATTACGCACATGTCTTTAATGGATGGAGCTTAGATATTTTTTTATTTTATCATTTTTATAATATCTTTTTAATATTTTTTAAACCAGCTTGGGCTGAACAGATGTGAATAAACTAATTGATATATTTTTTTTTCATTATGTAAATAATTTTTGTGTTTTTATAAACAACTGATCGATGGACAGTTGAAAGCACGAATTAATGGATTATAATCAGTATATATAAATATGAGTGATTGAATGAGCGAGTGAACGATTGACTGAATGAATACAAAAACGAATGAATTTTAGAATGGATGAATTTTTAAACAAATGAATGAATGAATTTTTGAGTGAATGACAACAAATCGACAAATCAATCAATGTTTTCCTCAAACAAACAGGTTAATTTTAGTAAAATTATATAAGCGAATGAATATGTTAATGAATGAATGAATGAACGAACGAACGAACGAATGAATGAATGAATGAATATATGAACAGATAAACTAATTGTATTCAAACTTACAACAACATATTTAGAACAATATACAATTTATAATGAGATTGTACATACTCACATACATACACCCGCACATACACACACATACATACATACGCACATACATACACACACATACATACATACACACACATGCATACACACCAACACATACACACACACACATACATACGAACGATGTGTTCATTGCCAGTTGTACATTTATTTTTAAGATGATTGAGCTCCCCTAAGTTCAATACCATTTATTGAAACTTTTAAAATTTTGCTTAATAGTGATCATGATAATAATAATAATAATAATAATAATAATAATAATAATGATGATGATGATGGTGGTGGTGGTGGTGTTGGTGATGATGCAAATGGTTCTTCTTCTTCTTATTATTATTATTTTTAAAAACAAAAAAACACCATGATGATGATGATGATGAGGACAATGATGACTATTAGAAAATTCTTATTTAAAATTCAAGTACGTTTCTTGATCAGAGATGATGATGATGATGATGATGATGATGAAGGTGATGATAATGATAATGACGAAAGTGATGATGACTATGACGATGAGGTGGGGGTGGTTAAAAATGAGGTGATGATGAATACATGTCTATGAAGATTGATGCGGCTGATGTTGACAGAGAGAAAGACAGCTGACGATGATGACGACGATGATGATAATAATGATGAAAATGACGATGATGATGATGATGGTGATGATGGAAATTATGATGATATTATCTATGTCAATAAATCTATCTTTGCTTCTCTCTTTTTCTCTTTCTCTCTCTCTCTCTCTCTCTCTCTCTCTCTCTCTCTCTTTCTCTTTTTCTCTCTCTTTAATTCATTTTTCTGTCTTATTAGAAGATGAAAGATTGATGGAGGAATTTGATTTTTAAATAAAAATTTGTTCACCACAATGAACGAGCGAACGAACGAACGAACAAATGAATAATATCTTCTAGGTGCATTGTGATTTGAAAATAATGCTCAGATGATGTGGTGTGATGTGTCTTTTATTTTGATGGATGAATGGATGGATGGATGGATAGATAGATGGATAGATAGATGTATAAATAGATATATGGATAAAAAAGATGGATAGATAGGTGGATAAATGAACGGATAAATATCTATTATAAAAATATCTAAATTGGATAGATAGATTGATGTTTTATGATTAGTTGTATGTTAACATGTTTTCTAACGCATACCAGGCATGAGCATCTCGTAAGTTTCATACAAAATAAGAAACCCAAGTGCAAACAATTCATAACGCATGTTCGTTCATTTGTTCCAACTTTCTATTATTTACGACCTTACGTATGCATAAAAACCTCGTGAGCGTATATCATCTTTGTATATCGCATCCGTTCACGTACGTACGCCAGCTTGTACATCCTCACTTTTGTGCGTTTTGTACAGTCATTTATACACTGAAACAAATTTTTGCACGTTTGACTGAAGTGCATTTCGTCTGAGGTGATTTGAAAGGACTCAATCCTGTTCGCTCGCATGCTGCTGGAATGACCCGCACGTGCACGCACACACGCACGCACGCACGCACGCACACAAGATGGCAGTTTGAAGGACCAACATACATACATACACACGTAGCAGGCATGTACGGTAGACAAATTTTGCTGTGGAAATCTTCTCTGAGGAGTTGCAAGAAGTGTTTTACACATACATATACACACACGCACACATACACATAGATAGATACATTCATACATGCGTACGTACATACATACATACATACGTACATATACACATACGTATGTACGTACATACATACATGCATGCATTTTTACATGAGTTGTTTATGAACTGAGTGCTTTGTGTTCTTATTGAATGTGATTGATTTGTTGTTTATTCTTTTGCTGGCCGGGATGTTTGTTGTTTGTTTTTCGGTTGGATGGATGGTTGGTTGTTTTGTTTAGTTGGTGGGTTGATTGGATGGCTGTTTTGTTTGTTTGGTTGGTTGTTTTGGCTGGTTGGTTGATTGGTTGGTTGTTTTGGCTGGTTGGTTGATTGGTTGGTTGTTTTGGCTGGTTGGTTGATTGGTTGGTTGTTTGTATGAATAGATAGACGAATAGAAGGTATATCTTTTTTAAAACTATGCAGGACCCAGCGTTTTGTTGTTATGCAAATATTATTTGCATACATGCACTAGAAATCTTTTATGTGCCCCGCGCGTGCATGTTTTCATTCAATTTTCACACACGACCCCGCAAATTCGCACGCACACACGTACTTATGTGAGCGTGTGTGCGTGTGGTCTATGTATGTGCCTGTGTGTATGTTTGTATGTATGTGTATGTGTGTATATGTTTGTATGTATGTGGGTATATGTTTTTTTATATGTGTATATGTTTGTATGTATGTGTTTATGTGTATATGTTTGTATGTATGTGTGTATATGTGTTTATGTTTGTATGTATGTGTTTATGTTTATATGTTTGTTTGTATGTGTTTATGTGTATTTGTATGTATGTGTATGTGGGATTGTGTGAACGCCTTTATGTACTTGAAAGAAACCTGTAGATGTCTTACACTCCTCACATATAGTTATTACATCAAACTAGCTAGATTTTAGGCCAAGCGGACAAATTATTCCCTACAAAAGTATCTTGAAACTGAGAAGACAGCAGTAGCTAAAACTGGAATATAACGCAGAGAATGAATTTGTCTTACACATTAGCATTGCAGTTACCCAGAGCTATGTTTGAATAATGGAAATATTTTGAATTCGTTAAAGTACTTTGTGGAGAAATTCCAAAAAGAAAAATGTTAACTGTGCTAATGTTGTTACCAACAATGAAAAATCATAATATTAATAATAATAATTCTAATAATAATATTAAATAATAACAATAATATGTTTTTTTTTTAATTTAAAAGAACATTTTTTCAGTACATTTATTTAACATTTCAAAATCGCACTTGTCAAAATATTATGCGTTCCACATTGGCAGTTAACCTTCATAACTTTACACACGCACGTACAAACACACACGTGCGCGCGCACACACTCACACACACACTCGGATTACGACATTTCAAACGTTTGATTGAATCGGTCGGTACGGAACTAAAATAAGTAACGTGATAGTGATACTCACTCACTCACTCACTCACTCACTCACTCACTCACTCACTCACTCACTCACTCACTCACTCACTCACTCATTCATTCGTACAAGTCAGTGTGATGAGTGCACATCAATCAATCAATCAACGAAATGCATTTGATTGACAAGATCAAATTGATCAAAATGCGTTAAATCGTTTCACCATTAGCTCGATTGAAATATTTCATCGCAACTTTTCAAGTAAGGCAATGTGGTGTAGTGGTTAAAAGCGCCTACTTTTGTCAGGTCGGTCTTGCAGTAACCGCATTCGAATGCGAAGGCATCCAAAAGTTTTGTACGTTGACACTTTTATATAAGTTTAAAATCATTAAGTATATTTTTCACAACTAAGCTGAAAAAGTAAAATCTAGTAGGCTGGTATCGATGTATGTTCTTTGTTTGTCTGTGTGTTTGTGTCTGTGTATATGTGTGTGTGACTGAAAATGATATTGTTTTGTGAATATTACGTGAGAAAGTTCAAAACGAAATAAAATTTGTGCCGTGAAAAAATTTTTCACTCAGGTTTTAAATTAGGCATATTAATTATAAAATTAATTGCTTGTCAACAGGTAGAGACATAGGTTCATTTAACTTACACGCACACACACGTGCGCGCTCGCACATACACACATCCACACACACACACACACATCTACACACATACACACATATGAAAACGATTTAACACATGTGTAACTAACTACCACTCCAACGTGTGATGTGACAACGAGTGTGTCATAAAACTTGCTAATAAGAACTATAAATTGTAAATAAAAATGGTCGTTAATAATAATGGGAATAATAATAATAATAATAATGAAAGAGAGAAAGAAACATATAGAAAAAGGGAGCTAGAAAAGAGAGAGAGAGAAAGAGGAAGAGAGACAAACAAGCAAACAACGAACGACATGAAAGAGGAGAAAAGTGAGTAAAAGTAAATAGAAAGGGCAATAATAAGAGGGAGAAAGAAAACGGGCGATAAAGAGAAGAAGAGAGAAAGACAGAGAGAGATAGAGAGAGGAAGAAAAAGAGATAGATAGATAGATTGAGAAAGAGAGAGAAAGAGAGTATATTTTTATTGTTATATATCCTGTTGTCTTACTGATAGAGTGATATATCAATTTTAATTGTTATGAGAAAGAAGAAAAAAATTAACCGGCGGGGGTGGCAAACAGATTGTCTGTCGATCATCTTCATGTGACGTTCGTATTATGTTCATCATAATAATTATTATTATTATTATCATAATTATTATTATTACCATAATTATTATTATTATTATCATAATTATTATTATTGTTGTTGTTGTTTTCCCTATTATGTTTATAATTATTTTGCCCAAGTTTATAATGATTGATTGATAAAAACATCCAACGATTGTTAAAAACATCATCAATTTAACGTCGCGATAGTTAATTTCACTCTGAGCTATAATAAAAAATCATTGTAATAATAAAAAAAATTAATAACAATAATAATAATAATCAATAACATTATTGCTGCTAATGTTATAAATTATAATGAAAATGGAAGAAAATACTATTGCTGTACGTTTATGTGATAAGGAAGGAAGGATCTTTATAATTATATCATTGTAAGAATCTTTTCGCAGAAGAAAATACTATTGCTGTACGTTTATGTGATAAGGAAGGAAGGATCTTTATAATTATATCATTGTAAGAATCTTTTCGCAGTCGAATCCAGTCTCGGTGACACCAGAGGCAGGTGTCTTGACCATTAGGCCAATTCCTTGCCAGTGTGATAAATATTTCTGTCACGAGTGTTTATTTTTAACGTCCTTGTTATCTAAGAATGCAATCATAAACCTCATGCCATAACACTTATCTCACTCATTATAATTCATCACACCTCTTCATTTTTATAACACACTTAACGTCTCTCACACACACTTACACTTACACGTACACACACACACACACACACACTCGTTCTTTCTCTCTTTTATTTATTTCTGTCCGTCTGTTTATTTATCTGTCTATCCGCCTCTCTAATTTTTTTCTTTTTTTGTAAATGGGTGTGTATTTGTGTGCGTGTGTTTGTTTGTTTGTGTGTTTGTACGTGTGTGCGTATCTGAAGTGTTATAATAATAAAACAACATCATAAGATTTATTAACAATTCTATTCATAGATAGTTATAAAGTTGTATCATTTCTGCGGAGGTTAAATAACTGAAGGTGATGAATAAGTGAAAAAGTGGTTGATGGTGATGCGATGTTTGTTCGTTCGTTCGTTCGTTCGTTTGTTTGTTTGTTTGTTTGTTTGTTTGTTTGTATGTTTGTTTGTTTGTGGTTGTTTGTTCGTTTGTCTGTTCGTTTGTCTTTGTTTATAAAATTTCTTTCTATCGATCATTTCTAGAGCACATTAACTCTGCAACGACTCACAACAATACTAACTATCACTGCTGCTACTACTTACTACTACTACTACTACTACTACTACTACTACTACTACTACTACTACTACTACTACTACTACTACTACTACTACTACTACTTTTTCTACTACTACCATTAATGCAGCTGTGGCTACTGTTGCCACTACTGCTGCTCTGATGCAACTAAAATGTTCAATCACTTTACAAATACTAACACTTTGATGGTATTTTTGCCAGAAGTTTGCAAGGTTAAACAACTCCAAAGTAATCAAAATACCGCTTAATTAATTATCGCTCATATCTCATAATTCTTTTTATTATAAAATATTATTTTAATATTATTTTCTCATTATTATGATTTTTTTTATTATGCTGCGTGCCTATCTAATTAACTCTATCTACTTCGTAAAAAAAAAACCATATACAAAACTGACGGTGATGAAGAGAATAATAGTAGTAATAATAATTATTATAATAAAAATAATAATAATAATAATTGTAGAATATAATAATATAATAATAATAATAAAAAGTAATGATTGTGATTATCTTCATCGTCGTCGTCATCTGCTAATGGGAGGCTGCAATTATAAGATGATAAAATTCGCTCTCTACTTTGAAAACGTCAAATTGAGATTGAGTAAGAATCGTCATCGTCGTCGTCATCATCATCACCATCACCATCATCATCATCATTATCACCATCATCATCATCATTATCACCATCATCATCACCATCATCATCATTACCGTCATCATCATCATCATCATTATCACCATCATCATCACCATCATCATCATTACCGTCATCATCATCATCATCATCATCACCATCATCATCATTACCGTCATCATCATCATTACTGTCATCATCATTACTGTCATCATCATCATTATTTTTATTACCAATATGTTCAGAACACACGACGTCATCTCATATCTATCATCATCCTAATGAAAATCACCATCCCTACCATCACGATTATATCTCGATATGATGATGATATAATGATACCATGATTATGTGACGATAATAAAAAGCCGATATCATGATACGAAAATGATACAAAGATGATATGGTGATGGCTCAGTGACGTGGTGGTGATAAAAATAAGGTGGTATCTTGATACAAAGATGATGATGATGTCATCATATCGTCATCATCGTATGATAGTATGATGATGACGTAATGATGACGAAAAAGTGCTGGTATCACGATATGAAGGTGATAGGTTGATGATTAGACATGTCGGCAGCTATCGGCGATGCTTTCATTTTGAAAATGTGCAACTTATCCATACACACACTTATATACACCTACACACCTACACACACACCTACACACACACACCTACACACACACACCTACACACACACACACACACGTGTATACCGCACACACACGTGTATACCGCTATCCACACGTATATACCACGTGTATATAAGCATTTATACACACATTTATACAATAATTTGAGATGACTTGAGGTTATTGAGGGCGTTTATTATTCGTGTTGTTGTTGTTAAAACTATTGTTCTTATTCATGGTGTTGTTGCTGTTGTTGCTGTTGTTATTAAGTTGTAGTTATTATTATTGTTATTATTTGGTTTTGGTTATTATTATTATTATTGTTATTGTTGTTCTTTACCATTATCAAAAATTTAATCGAATTTTTGCACTGCTTTCAATAATTTTTGTTAGTACAATTTAACTTTTAACAACAATATTGTTTTTATTATTATTGTTATTGTTATTATTGTTATAATTATTATTATTATTGTTTTTTTTATTATTATTCTTTTTATTATGTTATTGATGCGTTTGGCAGAATAATAAATAATTATGGTTTATTGTTGACGAGCGTTTGGTATAATTGTTCGAAGACAAGACGAGAACACTCTGATGACATGAATGCGGCTAAATGATTGAGTGAATGAACGATTGAATGAGTGGTTGAATGAATGAAAGATTAATTGATTGAACGAATGAATGAATGAGTGATTGATTGAATGAATGATTGAATTGATGAACAGATGTATGAACTAATGGATGAATGTATGATCAGACGAAATAGCGAAAAATTTGTAAACTAGTGAGCGACAAATGAAAAACTGAATAAATGATGAATGTATGGATAAATGAACGAATGAATGATTAAATAAATGAATAAATTATTGACTGAACGAATGAACAAATGCTGATAACTAAATAGACTTTTTTTTACAGTTTTTTTAACGCAATTGAACAGAGAACTGACTGACATGCGTGCCTTGTCAATCAAATTTCACATTAATCAGCCATCTCATTGTTGCTTCTAACTTGTTTTTTTTGTCTACCCAGTAGCTATTCATTCACTTCTTTATTATCAAAGTCATAATATGCCTCAAACTGTGAAAAATTATCTTTTATACATTTCAAAAATATTATCTATAATAACTTTATAGAAAAAGATTGCAATATTAAATTGATTTTTAAGACGGCATACTGCGTCAAAAAGGTTAAACTAAATATTAATTTTAAAATGGAAAAAATTTCCAGCTTTTTTTTTATCCATCAAAATTGAGACATGCTTAGAGTAGTGTAGTAACTAAGATTGACGTCACCTCAACGTCATACACACGCGAAGCGAACCTTAATGAAATTGTTTGCTTGACGACACTGGTGCTTCTTGCTATCTGTCTGCCATGACGCGCACTCCCTCTGAGTCATCTCTGTATTAGTTGCACTTGAATTTTATAACATTTTCCTCTCTCTCTCTCTTTCTCTCTCTTCTTCTCTTCTCTTCTCTTCTCTTCTCTCTCTCTCTTTCTCTCTCTCTCTCTCTCTTTTTTTTTCTTCTTTTCGTGTTTGCATAAAGGACTAGCAAAACACTTTTGTGACAGAAGCAATTATTAATTTACATTATATTTCTTCCTTTTAATCAATCAATTAACCAATTAATCTTAAATTAATGACATTTTCTTATCTCTTTTAAAAAAAATTAAACTTTCATTCAAGTTCTTCTTCAGCTGAGTGAGTATGTTGTGTGTGTTTGCACTGCTCTTACCTGCTCGCATGTGAGATGAATAAAATGTAGATAAAATTTTTACAACTAACTAACGCCGGCATGGGGTTTTTCATTCAATGACATTAATATTTAACATTCGCCAATGCCTTCTCAGTGCATGAACGGTGAGCTTTGCATTTGCACTCGTTTTAATATGAAGCTAATTCTAATAATTCACAGTTTGCTGCGTTCACACTCACACAAACACACACAATCACACACACACACACACTTCGGGTCAATCAGTGCAATTTATGTGTGCACTTGTTGTAGAACTTTTCTCAGAGGTGTTTTTGAGTGTGTGTGTGTGTGTGTGTGTGTGCCCAAGTATGTGTGTGTTTTTGTATGCGCGTAACTTTTCGGTATCCGTGGGTTACAGAGTTAGTTCAGTGCAAATAAGATTCATTCAGCTGATTTATGCATGTATATGTGTAAAAACACGTATATATATATATATATATATATATATATATATATATATATATATATATACATATTTATATAGATGTTCATATATGTGTGCGTGTTCTAGCGTTATATATAAATGTATATAAAGTTAGGTCAGATCATATCAGAAATGTGACTCTAGATGTATATTAGGTTGATCTTTGTGTAAATTTTTAAGTGTCGTTGGATTGCCTTCTTTGCAGTTAAGAATGTTGTTAGATTGTTAAACTGTTAAATTTTCTTCCCAATTTATTTCCAGGCTGGATAAAAGAGTAAGAATCGTAATATGGATGAGGCAGGCGAAGTACTGGTTAACGATGAATTTAAAATTAAGGCAAATCTGAACGCTGAAATAAATCTTCTGAGACCTGCGAAATCTGAATCTAAGGCGGACGACTGTGATGATGATGGGACTAAAAACATTGATGTGGATATGGAATTAAACGAACTGATTGAGAACAACAACCGCAACAAAAACCGCAACAGCAACCGCAACAACAACCGCAACAGCAACAACAACCCTACTGAAAACAGTGACATTATGGAAAGTGCACATTGTAAAAACAACAACAGCAACAATAACACTAACAACAACAACAATAAAACAAACAACAACAATAAAACAAACAGCAACAATAACACTAACCACGATCATAAAAATAACAACAACCCCAACAATGACAATAACAACAAAAAGAGCAAAACCGCGGATGGAACCATTGAGAATGAGGATAAATTAGATTTTGGTGCAAGTACATCAGTCGATGCTGAAACAAAAATTACTACAGAACACAATCCCGAGAGAGATAAGATAATGTTCAAGAAAAGTGATAATATTTCCTCAGAAACCATGACTGATTCGCCTGACGACGTCTCAAAATCTTCAAAGTACATAACCGGCGATACTGTCATTAGACCGAACTTTGTTAAAAAGCTTGAAAGTTTTGTAGCCTCTATGAATGTGACAAGTGAATTTAAAACGAATTTAAAAAATAAATGTTTGATATCTAGCGTCGGAGGGGACAGGAGCGAAAAAAAGTACAATCTCGTCCATTCGAGGTCCAACTATCAACCACACTGTCACTTTGCTGATTCAAAACCGCTCGATCTATCGGTGAGAAAGGGTAACAACTGTTCATCCCTGCCTGCAAATTACGCTTACATGGAGTCTGTAAAGAATAACAATTCTCTGAATGAGCTGGAGAAAAAGTTTGGTCAAAAGTCGCAAATATTTGAAAGTATTGGAGGCACGCAACCAACATCATTGATGTCATCTTCAACGTCTTCCATCATTCCGAATTGGGTGCCAAGCGCAAAACGAAATGCTCTTTCTTGGTTCAACAATGCCTCACTGTACAACAACTTCTACTCTAACCAGTTCAGTTCATCGTCTTCGTTGAAGGACGACAGCGCATGCAACTTGTACATGTCTCCATACTCTAACAACAAGTCTCCAATGCAGTCCAGAGAACTGGTCACAAGTTCATCGCAGGTGTTCGAAGAATGCTCATCTACGCTAGATGGCAGTCATGAAACTTCTGATAACTCAACAGAAGTCGATTCGAAACGGTCGAAATCCCCATGTTCAGATCGAGTCGAATCAAGTCGAGACGAGATAGATCAGTCGAACTTTGAACAAATTGAACGATATTCAAAATCAGTGAGCAACATAACTTGTTACAGTTGCAGTAAAGAGTTCAAGTCCTACCTGGATTTAACGTTGCACATGATTCAAACCAACCACTACGACAATCTCGTGTATTCGTTGAACTGCAACAAGAGGCCACACTCAACAGCCAGCAGCGGCGATCTCTCGACTGCCAGCAGCAGCAGCAGCAGCAGCAGCAGCTCATCGGAGTCTTCCATTGCTCATTGTTCGGTGAAAAGTGAGGTGGTCGATAAGTTGTCAGAGGAAAGAAAAGTTTCTTCGCTGAAGCGGCCTAGAAGTTTAGATTTTTTTAAAGTTGTAGAAACTGTTGATGACGCTGACTTGAGAAATAAAAATATTTTTAGAAATTCAAAAAAGTTGAAATGCCAAGAAAACGCAGAAACCAGTAGGTTTGTAATGAAAAGTAATACAAATGAAGATCGAGATCCCAATGAGAACTGCGTCGATGAGCCGCTGAAGAGTCAATTATTCAGTAGCAGCAGCAGCAACAACAACAACAATATGCACTTGCTCTGGCAAAATTATATTTGGAAATCATTAAGCGATCAACATAAACAACAGCAACAACATACACAAGGCTTACCAATGTCGACACATTCCCAGCAACAACCGCAACAACAAAAACAACCCCAGCAACAACAACCAGCTGATCACGCAACTCCGCTTCATTCCCAACTTCCTGCATTCCCACTTCCATTCCTCTTTCTTCCCTGGATGAATGCCAGGTTTTTCAACAACATAAGTGGTTTGATGAGCAACAACATCAACAACAACAGCAGCATCACTTTCCACAACAACAACAACAACGCTACAAACTTCAACACCACCAATGCAAGTATTCTCAGCAATAACAACTTCAGTGGCAACGATTTTTACAGCAATCAGCAACAAGCAACAGCTCAGTTTAACTTTCAAAACTTCAAATACCCACAACTGCACCATGCACTTCACAAAACCGCAAACCAGCACAACGTCAGCCACGGACCAACAGGCCACACCCAACAAAAACCTACAAAAAACTCAAGATCAAATCCTAAACCTCAAAGACACGGCATCAACCCCAACGATATTCTCACCACCATCACCAGCAACGACAACGTTAACAACCAAACTAACGCCATAAACAACACAAATGTTAACACCAGTAATGGCAGCAGCAACAACAACATCAGCAAAAACGACTTAAAATCATCAGTCTCCGACACTTCTTCTTCTAACTCTGCTCTCAAACAACTTGAAGGAATGGTCTACGGCAGAAGATGCGCACCACCAAAAATCGAATGCAGTCCAAGAATTTACAATAAAATTTCACAAAGTTTTTACAACAAAACATCTACGAAGAGTTCCAGCAGTAGCAAACAAAAAGGTGACAAATATTTAGCCCAACAATACAGCAACAACACAATTAACAACAACAACTACTTGTATGATAACTCGGTGCCCAGGTTGACATCACCATCATCATTAAGTTTTCACCATCACCATCGCGCTCACAACAACAGCAGCAACCACAACCACCACAGCAACAACATCAGCGAAAACGCAGTTGTTTTAAACAACACCACCACCAGCAACAACAGCAGCAGCAGTTCGAACTCAATTCTGGATAAGTTTTACAAGTACCAGCAACTGGCGAACGATTTATCGAAAAGTACCAAATAACGCGCGGAAATTATGACGATTACAAAATATAGTTTATTATTATTATTATTATTATTATTATTATTATTGTTATTATTATTCTCATTATTAAATTCTTTCTCAGAGGTTTCAGCAACACGCACACACAGCTCGTGTGAACTGACGTCACGTAACTGCAACAACCCAAGATATAACAATTGATTATTGTACATTCTATGTATCGATTTGTATATATATATATATACATACTTCAACTTCTATATTTTAATCATTCAATCGTTAAGTCTTATGGCATTCTTCGCGTTAATATTTTTCTATTTTTTCTATATATACACAAACAAATAAGTTATTCATACCGAACTTTCTTTTGTTTTGCCTCTAACTCCATGGAAAGATGGAGCAATCACTGCTCACATCCCTGCTCGTTTGTCGACAAAACGAGCAAGTAAATAAATAAATGGTTTTGTTATTTTTAATAGATAAATTTATGAATGTTGTTATTTTTAATAGATAATTTATAAATATTTAGGATAAAAATGATTCTAATCGTTTTTAATTGCATGGTAATAAACTTGTTATTTTTTTTAAATGTTTGATTATTATTATTATTAATATTATTATTGCTGTTGTTATTGTCAATAATTTTATTTTCCAACTCTAAATGTCTATTTCGTTGCTTCAGTAAATGGCATTTTCTTCAGTGACGTCATTTCCATTTCCGAAGATTATAAATAGCTTACTTAAGTAAGCGTCACAATGAAGATTGTTTATATTAGAATTATGTCTGCGCATTAATATTTTTATTATTCTTTTTCTTCTTACAAATTATGATTATTATCTATGATATCATCATCGTTATTGGCGTGGCAATTTTCATAATTGATTTAAATGGTAACAAAAAACTTCAAATAAAATTCCTTTTTTCTAATTCTAAAATTTTTCAAACTAGCGTTTCATTCGCCATCTATCGAAATTTTCATAAAAATCTACATCCAACAAACCACTATGGTGTATGTATGTAGTTTTTTTTTGAAGTTCTACAAATGTTTAGTCAGTTTTTGAAATCAATATCCTGAATAAAATACTGTCGCTAAATCGATGCGATTGTTGGCTGTTTTTCAAACCACCTGCAAAGTTTTAGACGAAACTTACGTCAAAATTAGCTTTTTTGTGGTAATAATTATCTATCTATCTGTCTGTCTGTCTGTCTGTCTCTGTCTGTCTGTCTCTGTCTGTCTGTCTTCTCTCTGTATGTGTTGTTGATCTATTTGTGATTCAATAAAGAGAGAGCTAATACTAATAGTAGTAGTAGTAGTAGTAGTAGTAGTAGACGCTTTAAATTTAAAAGTTGATGATGAATATTTACGAAGGATTGGAAAGAATTTGGTGGAAAAAATTGCTACATAGATCGGTCAAGTTGGGTAACCTGACCTGACCTATTTAGGAACTACGATGAGAAAAATTAATAAATTCACACCTAAAATTTCTTTCAAAAGTTTCGCCATTTTCATCGCCAGTTGGAAAATGAACTCTATTATAACAACCATTATAATTAGAATAACAATAAACCATAGGGTGAGAAATATTTCATCCAAACTACGTGATGGCAAAATTGAAATTTTTCACTTTTGGTTTCAGGGTTAATTAGTGAGGTATTAAAGTTAGAAAAAAAATGTTTACATTACAATTATTATTAAGAAATGAATGTGTATGTGTGTGTCTGTGTGTGTACCTGTCTGTGTGTGTTTGTGTGCGTGTTTGTGTGTGCGTGTGTCAAACTTCCCAAATGAACCTTTTAATAATTTGCTTGTCAGCGTTTAATTTGATATACGCGCCCGACGATGCTAAAAATAAAAAAAAACTCCAAACTAAAAATTTAAAAGGCAAAAATTATATATCTGGCGATAAATATATAGATATCCGAACAAGCACCTAATTTATTAACAAGTTTAAAATAGATAATAATGATGATAAATCATTTTTAATTAAGTTAAGAGATTTTGTAAAATAGCCAGCCGACAATAATGATGAAAAAAATGTGTTATTCTCCTCCTATATCTAATGTATCTAAGTCAAGTTGAAAATATGTCTTTGTTAACAAAAGATTAGTTTTTCGTAAATTTTATTTTTTGGAAAAAATTATATAAAAAAAATTAGATCACTGAAAATTAGAAGAATATAACATCTAACAGCACACAAATTAATGAATAAAAACGTGACATTTGTGTGTGTGTGCGCGTGTGTGTATGTGTGTTTAAAATAATAATAATAATAAAAAGAAGAAGAATCATAAAATCATCAATTAAGTTTTATTTACACATTCACGTCAAACTGAGACAGCTGAAGTCAAGTTGTACTCTGATGAATTACGATCAACCAGCCAGCTCTGCGTTTTAATTATTCCGACCTAACTTCATAATTCATAATCATTCCGACTGTTATTATAAATTTCAATTGCGACAACTCCTGAGTCGAAAAAATTGTCAGCCAAACGGTTCTTTACAACAGTTCTTCTTGTTTTTTTTTCATTATTTTTACCATTTTATTGCTATTACTACAATATTTTTTCGCATTAGTGAGTTTCATTCTACGGACTCTGCTGTCAGAAACTGATAATCGTAAAAATTTTTTCGTTAAGCAGGCTTTCATTTTTTTATGAGAACTTTTTTAAGAACATTTTTAAAAGAGATGCAAGGATAAATTACCAGTGAATGTTTTACACACACAGCACACACATACACACACACAGACCACACAACACACACACATAAACAACACACACACTCAAAGACACACACACACTCAAAGACACACACAGACTCACATTTTCATTTATTAAAGCGTTAATTAAATTATGTCAAACTATTCTTAAACATAAAAACCTTATTCATAAGCAAAGACTCAGTTATACACACACAAACACACACACACACACACACATTTAGTGTACACACAAATTTTCATCGACATATGCAAAGGTTTCACGCACAGTTTTATGATGATAACTTGTTTAAAAAAATGTTGTGTGTGAATCTAAATGTGTATAATGAAATTAGCAACGGCTGCGTGTTATACAGCGACGATATGTCATGCAATGTCTTGAAGAATTTGTGCATAAATAAGATGGATTGGGTTTAAAGTTTTACGAGAGTTAGTGCATTTTTTTCCCTTCATATCTGCAGTGGCGTATTCTATCGTTACGTAGATTTGAATTTGCTTTATGTCAAATACAACTTTTATCAAAACTTTGGTGTAGTTTTTGCATTTCCGAA
The DNA here is from genome assembly GCF_000326865.2 of Helobdella robusta. Classification (NCBI taxonomy): domain Eukaryota; kingdom Metazoa; phylum Annelida; class Clitellata; order Rhynchobdellida; family Glossiphoniidae; genus Helobdella; species Helobdella robusta. Next base: position 700,359 of record NW_008705379.1, on the reverse strand, counting down.
CAAGAAAATATTCTGCTGGACAATTTAAAATTAAAAATTGCAAAATGTCAACAACTCATTCAACAATGAAACAAAACTTCAAAATGTTGAGACACCAGACAACTGTAGCCTTCCTCGTCTCAACTCTCTTCATCGCCATCACCCAGCAGTATCCACCATGGAATGAAGAGCAAACGTCTCAAGAGTTTTCCTCTCTGGCCTTCGTCTTCGACACGACTGGCTCCATGGGCAATGACCTGAAACAAGTTAGGGAGGGGGCACAGAAAATTTTCGACGCCGTTCAACGCCGGAAGGACAAGGCAATCAATAATTACGTCTTTGTGCCATTCAATGATCCAGGTATTGTGTTGTTTTCGCGACAGTCACATATTTATTTATAAACCAGCTAATGGTTTTTTTTTATTTATTTTAATACCAATATAGCTCAGAAAGTGAATTTTGCTCATTAAATTTAGAAACAAGCAAACTCAACCATAACATTTTAAAATGAAAACGACCCACAATCACGCAACAAATCCATGAAACTTGAACAGGTGTTGGACCAGCGATAGTAACAACAGACACGACCTACTTCCAACAAGTCTTGCAAAATGTGCAAGTTCACGGTGGAGGTGATTGTCCTGAATTATGTTTAACAGGTATTAAAACGGCTCTGGACCGTGCCTATCCAAACTCCTTCCTCTATGTTTTCACCGATGCTAGCGCTAAGGATGTTCACCTGCTCAGTGAGGTTCTCAACCTCATTCAAACTAAGCAGTGTCAGGTGGTGGTCCTGTGGTGTCATTAATGTCTCATGTGTGTCTAGATGTTTAGTCCAGACTTGAATTCAAAAAAAGTTTTGTTATTGGTGTTGGTTTAATTTTAAAATAGTCTAATCGTTTTTTTTTCTAAAATGAAAAAATAATTCAAACTAGCAAAATAGTTAATTAATAAGATATTGAAAATGAAATGGAAACAGGTGGTGTTCGTGTTAACTGGAGATTGTAACAATCCGCAAGATCCCAGGTTTATGGCTTATTTCGAAATTGCATCAACCAGTGGTGGCCAGGTATTCAACCTGCAAAAAGGTCAAGTTAACAAAGTTGGTTTGACGTTTGCATTATCATTTCCATTATGTTTCTTCGTTTATTTGTTTGTTCGTTCGTTCATATGTTTGTTTTTTTTTGAATGAAATACGTATCAAAAATGTATCTCAAATTTTAATCCTGGATAGATATAAATCAGGATTTGAAGATTCGAAACAAGAATAAAAACCAAACATCAACCGAATTTCTAGGTTCTGGATTTCGTTGAAAAAGAAATCGAAGCGAAGCACGTAAACCTGGCATCCATCAGCAAACAAACTGAAAATAAGATCGAAATGGAGTTGCTGGTTGATTCCAGTCTCAATGAATTCACAGTGTCTCTTTCTGGCATTGGAACTAGCTCGCCTAAAATCCAAATCACAAATCCTGAAAGTTCGATTTCAAAATTTTCAGTTGTTTAATAAATGTGTTTTATAGTGAATCTTTATTAAACATTAAAGCTACACGGTCAAAAATAATCTACCTTTGTCTGGAGTTTAAAACACTGAACAAATTTTTTTGTGCTAATTTAAGCCGTAAAAACGAAGCCTTTACACGATAAATTTTGCTGTTTACAGTTTCAATTTGACTTGTTTTACCTTTTTACTTTTTTAAAGATAGCTAACACTGAAACCGGCAACAAACAAATCCAACGTTCACAATTTAGAAATAAGTTTAATTTAAAATATTTCAAACCTGTCGAAACGAATGAATAACTTCAACCTCCCATCACCAACCATCTAGACAGAGTTCTAGTTTTAGAAAGGGACTACAAGATCCTGATGAGCCTGCAGAACGTCCTGTCAGTAAACGTTCAGGACCCAATCCCGGGAACGTGGAAGGTCGAGTTGGATGCGACTGGCAAGAAGACAGCAAAGGTGACAGGTGTTAGCGACCTGGATTTTGTCTACGGATTCTCCATACTTCCAACATGGGATATGTCACAAACCCATAACAGACCGACCATGGATGCTGATAACTTCCTCTTAATTAGCAGTACTGATGTGAAGAGAGCAATCAAAATTGAGAAAGTTGAGTTGATTGATTTCCAGGGTAACGTTATGACTTCATACAGTCCCAGTGTTCATTCGTCTCAGCCTCACCTATTCTCTCTCAAGTTTGTCGCACCGAAAAAATCCTTCTACCTCAAAGTTTGTGTTTGAATTAAATTTTTTGAAAATTGATTTTTACATGAAATGTGTGTGTGTGTGTGTGTGGCGTGTGTGACGACAAACGATGACAACCTTAGATGAAATTTTTGCTGTTGTTACCTTTCTTAAGTCAGTGCACCCTGTAGAAATATTATTTTAGTAAACATCGCTCCGAAATTTGACACTTCGTTAAGCCAGTTTTTATAATAATCTATTTCAATTTATGTGTGTGTTGCTGTGGAAATGTAAAAATAAATTCTTGCTATCACAACCATCATCGTCATTACCATAATTACCATCAAAACCATATTCACCACATCTGCCTTTGTATTGTCATCTTCATCTTCTTCATCAGTCTATTGAATGTCTAGCAAATCATTTTTTATGAAACCTCGTTTGGATCAAGTCATCGTGATTGTGTCATTTTGTCCCCGCCTCTCTCTCTCACACTCTTGCTTTCTTCTCTTTATCTCTCTCTATATATATATATATACGTGCATGTGTGTATGTATGTGTACGATTTTCAGACATTTTGCAGCAAACAAATCTCAAATATTCAATTTTTTCAAAACATTTGAACCCCTGATACACCTCCCCCCTTCATTACAGGTGGCAGGGGTGGACAGCACGAACCAACCCTTCCAACGTTTAAGCGTCATCAGCATAAGCCCCTCCAAGCCCCTCCCTCCAGTGGTCACCATGCCCCCCGAAACCGGCATCCCCTTTCATGACGTTGCCCACCTGACGTGTCACGTGACCAGCAACGCGCCCTACACTGTTAGCTGGTACAAAAACAAGGATCGCATCGAAGGTTCTAGGAGTGAGCATGAGTGAGAAATTTTTTGTTATTTTAAATAATTTTATCATTATTATTACAATTATTATAATTAAATCATAATTATCATTAATTTCTTTTATTCGCGTCGTCAAGACTTAGCGCAGATGTTTCGTTAGAAATTCGTGACGTCACCATAGAAAGTGACGACCGTTACTACTGCAAAGCAAATAACAGTGCCGGTGTGGCTTCAGCCCAAACAAGCTTGTTCTTCACTGGTTAGTCGGCCGGTTGGTCTAGCATTTGATTGGTTGGTTAGTTAGTTGATTGGCAAGTTGGTCAGTCAGTCGGTTGATTAATTATACGATTGAGCGATTAGTTAATTAAGAAATCTTTCACTATGTCAGTAACGCATGCACACAAATTAACACAGTCAATTTCTCAAAGCAATTTTTACAAAAATTCAGTGCTACCACCAGCCATTGAAAAGAACACTACATCAGTAGTGGTAGCAGAAAAGTCGGCTACTTTGTCATGTCAAGTCATTAGCAATACCGACTATCACATTTTATGGTTTAAGAAGAATCTTGTTCTAAAGATTGTCACTCCGATAAATATTGACGGGCTGAAATATGAGCGTGGCCTAAATCACTCTTTAATAATTAAGTAAGAAATTTTTTGTGGTTTTGTAATTTTACATATTTTTTCAAAATATTTTTTAAATTATCTTTAATGGAAGAAAAATTTATTCAGAATCTTTGTTTTTCCAAAAAATTTCAGCAAGAATGCAACAATTTTATTTTGTAATAAAACAAAGATAAAAAAATAATGAAAACCAAATTGACATCAATATAAAAATGGGACTACATCATTCATCAACGACATTGAATATATACATTAGCAACTACACAACCACAACAACGCAATCACAGCAACTACACAACTACAACAACCACAACAACCACACAACTACAACAACCACACAAGCAACTTAGTGGAAACTGACGATGGTGGTTACATATGCAAAGCGGTAAATAGCGGCGGTTCTGCAGAGGAAAATCTCCAGCTAACAATACTTGGTAAGTAATTGAATACCCAATTAATTAATTTATCAATTAATTTATCGGTTATAAGCAATAACCGATTACTCGATCAGTTAACCAATTAATTAATCAATTATTTTGAAAATTTCTCTTCTAAACGTATCCAATGTGAAAATGTTTATAATAAAACTGCATTGGCTGCTAACATCTAGATGATTTTTCCATTGAATTTAACTTCAAAAATTTCACACAATCCAGGCGTGAGGTTTTGTTATTTTGTAATTAATGGTTTTGAGTTTCTGAATGAAAAATAATATATTATATATATATTATATCTTATAAATTATATATATATATATATATATATATATATATAAATTAAAACCTTTGAAATTATTTAATTTTTCCAAAAACCAAACATCCAGACCATTTAGACTATAAATATTACAATGCAGACATAATATCATAACAGTATAACATATAATTATAATATATCATATATTACAACATAACACAGTGATATAACACCGACAAACGCATTACATAACATCAGATACGCGTAACCTCTGGTAAGATAGACGATACGAAACTTAATTTTCCTTGTAAAACCGCACTCTCTTTGAAGCTCTTTGAAGCACTAGGGTCACAATAGAATTTATGTACAAAGGAGAACGACAAAAATTTATCTTGATTTATCTACTTGAATGAAAGACGGGTCGTTAAGTTTTGTAGACATGTTTGTTTAATTAAATGTCGCTAAATTTTATTTGAACTCACTTCTAAATCTAAATGATATTATATCATATATATATTGTGTGTGTGTTTGCTGTGTGTGTGTGTGTTTGCTGTGGGTGTGTATGTGTGGGTGTGGTGTGTGGGTGTGTGTGCCTAGTCCATTAAATTCGTTGTGAAAATTTTGCAAAATATGTACTTAAGTTGTATATGTGTGTATATATGTGTTGGAAGGAGACCATATTTAACCAGTATTGTATGAATTCCACTGAACTGTTGGCATTAATCAGTTTAATTTTAAAGTTTGTCTTTTCAATTTTCCTTACTAGAGTTTTCTGGGAATTGTTCAATTTTTCAAAAATAGAATTATTATCCAAATTCATCATGAAAATTTCATAAGCATTTATAAACATTATTGACTTGAAAATTTTTTAGTAACAAAACGTCAAAACCAACCTCACAAACATCAGAGAAGCCAGAAATATTAGAAGGCAAAAGGAAGTACATCGTAGACGATGGTGACGATGTCACGCTGGAGTGCTTGGCTACTGGTCTACCAAAGCCTAAAATTACTTGGTCCAGACATAGTGTTCAGGTGTGTGCGTGCGTGTGTATGTGTGGGAGTGTAGTGTGTATGTGTGTAAATTTTTCGAGGTGTTTTTCTATTAATTTTATAACCGAGTTTTATAAAAATTCTGATTTTTCAACATGAAATGTTAAAAATTCAAACAAAACCTCAGTTACAAGAACTGGACTACCTAACGCTAACAGAGAGCGGTCAGTTAACGATAAAAAAAGTGAACTCGCTTGACATGGGCGACTACCAGTGCATGGCTACTAACGCAGCAGGGACTGCCACAATGATGTTTGAGATAATAGTTGGAGGTAGGGTACCCTCATGTTCCTCCCTTTCCCACTAATTCATAGTTTAAATTAATTTAAGTTTCTTTTCAGTAACTGATCATAATTTATTATAATTCATCATAATTCAAGATAATCCAACATAATTCACCACCATATTAACATATTTAATTCAACCTAATTACAGTAATACAAAATGACCCACCATAACTCGACATCATTTACGGTCATACGTCACCAAAACCTACTATAATTTACCAAAATTGACCGTAATTCACCACAATTTACCATATTTCCAAAACCAGTCCCTCCCAAACTGAATGCGTCCCACGTGACATCAATCGTGGACATCCACAAAAACCTGACAGTTGCATGTGCACCAACGGGCGTACCCCCGCCCAATGTAACCTGGTATCGAAACGAGGAGCAGATTTTTAATTCCGACGACGGCAGGTTTAAAGTTCTCAAAGATGGCTCGCTCTTCATCCATCGTTCGTTCTCGTTTGTTTTAGTTTTGTTTTCATCTGCTGTAACACGTGATCTGCGCCTTCATAGTTTTGCAAATTTCTAAATAATCTGAAGTATTTTTGGCCATTCGTTTATGATAACATCATTGTGAAGATTTTGAAGTACTGTTGTTGTATTTTGAATTCAGCATTTGAAAAGTTTTGTGACTTTATAAATTTTTTATCAGCATCTGATGGCCTTTTTCAACACAAAATTAATAATGATTTATATTGTTAGTTGAATATTTTGATCAAAATGTATTTGTTAAAGATGTCCAGAAAGAAGATGAGGAAGGTTTGTTTAAGTGCGCCGCTCAAAACATGTTTGGCAGTTCCTATCAGAGTGTTTCCATTGAAGTTACTGGGATTGGTGGGTGCTGATGGGGTTTGGTTAAAATTTTATTTTCATTTTAAGTTGTACAAATATTTTTCTAAAATATAGTTGCCCCGGTAATAATGAGTCCTGACCATCCAGTGGAGATAATCGAGGGCCAGGAGTTGAAGTTGAAGTGCAATGTAGTGGCGGGACACCCGAAGCCGCAGTTGAAGTGGAATGCTAATGACGTCATCATCAAAAGTAAAATGTCGGCAAGTTATGACGATACTTCATATTTTTTCGTCGATGCAGCCGGCAATTTGGTCATTCCGTCGATATCTGAAGAGGACGAGGGGGAGTTCTCGTGCGTGGCGAGCAACGTTGGAGGTCAGGCCTCCATGGTCGTGTACGTCGATGTCAAAGGTCAGATCATTCGTCAAATAATGCTGAAAATGTTTTTAACGACACTCTGAAACCTTTGTTTGATTCTTTTTTTGTTTACGCTCAATTTTTTTCTGTTATAAAGTTTTGATTATAAAGTTTTAAAAAATTTATGTCCTATAAAAAATTGTTTTATAATTTTTGACCCAGTGCCACCAAACATCCAGCCATCGCAAATTATTGTTAAGATGCTTGAGAATGACCACGTGATCATACCATGTGAGGTGTACGGTGAACCCGCGCCGAAAGTTTGGTGGTCCAAGAACAACTTGCTGATTCCAGAAAGTGATTCGACGTATTTCGTGAACGAGTTTAATGGGCTGGAACTAAGTTGAGTCCGATGCAGGCGTGTACGTGTGCCACGCGGAAAATGATTTTGGGCTGGCTGAAAAGAGCATCTCTTTGGTTTTCCAGGGTTTGTATAATATTTTGTTATTAAAAATGTTAGGTTTTATTTCAAAAGTTGAATATTTTTGAAAGTTGAATGACCTGCTTTTTATACAATGGTACCTAACTGCCGTTATTAATTAGAAAAGTGTTTAATTACATATTTAGATAATCAATGAAACACTTTTTAATTTTGTTTCTAAAAACAAAAACTAACAGTCATTCCAAAAATCTTGGGCGAAAAAGAATCCGAACAGGAGTTTGTGATCAGCAAGACAATCGAACTTGCCTGCGAATCTTCAGGAATTCCAACTCCCAAAATTAAATGGAAGTTTAACGGAGTAGATATCATCAATCAATTTGCCGTTGAGCCAAACGGTGAACTCGTTATAGAAAATTCTACAAAAAATGACACTGGTGTTTACAGATGTGAGGCTGAAAATGAGGCGGGCTCTGATTTCAAGAATGTTCACGTCTTTATTACCAGTTAGTTTAGCTGAAAACTCATTATTCTTAAATAGTGAAATGATTCAGACAATGAGATTGCAATGTGAAATTGATCCAAAGTTAAATTAATGTTAATTTCGAACTTTCAATAAAAATTAAACAGAAACATATCCAATATTTTATATTTGCTCTCTCTAGCTCCTCCAACAATTGAATCAAAAAACGACTTGTCAGTCGCAGTAGAAATCGGCAAATCGCTCTTGATAGATTGCGTGGCCAGTGGAGACCCGAAGCCAAACATGAGATGGGAGAAGGATTCGATAGCTGTAGAGAGCAACTACAAATATGTGACAACCACTAAAGAACATGGACTAACTGTTCGTCACATGTTAACTATTAACGAAACGGATTTTTCAGACGCCGGGCATTATTCATGCTTTGCCGAGAACTCTGCTGGCGTGGCAGTTTACAGTACTGATGTTACTATTTATCGTAAGGAAATTTTTTTCTTCTAATAAATTTTATCCCTGTAACAACCATAAAACTTTTAAATTGACTTACAAAGTTTTTGAGATATTTATAATAAAATTTATAGGTTTCTAATTTTTCTTTTGCTACCATTTTAATATTTTCAATAATTTTTACAGAAATTCCGCTGATAAATAAAAACAAAAGAGAATTTTTAGTGATGGAGCACAAACAGCTTATTCTCCAGTGCGCCATACTGCATGGCACTCCCGCACCCAACATCACGTGGTTCAAGGACGGGGAGGAACTTTTCACGTCACATGACGAAAGTTTGATAATCTCAAAAGATGGGTCCCTGAAAATTGAAAGAGCCAGAGCTGTCCACGATGGGTTGTACCGCTGCCTGGCTGCCAATGAAGCTGGGTGGGACAAATACGAACTGATTGCCAAAGTTTTTGGTTGGTCAATTTTTGGGATTATTTTAAAAAGACAATTATCTATTAGAGTATTTTTCATTAAACTTTTATCTGTGAAATGTTGTAATTAGAAAAACACTTGCTTCTTCAGCTCCTCCCAAATTTCTCGACGAAAAAGACCATGCAGAGTCAGCTGAAGACAGAGATTCCGTCGTAAAAACGTTGAAAATTCAGCGGGTGTCAGCAGTACTGAACAACTCACTGGACATCAGCTGCAACGTTTACTCCCGCCCTACCTCTCTCATCACCTGGTACAAAAATGATGAAATGCTTACATTTAATAACTCAAGTGAAGATGGCGAAGGTGATGGTGTAATGGAATATCAGAGGATGAAAATATATGACGGCGGTAAAGTTTTATCGTTTGATAGGGTAGTCGTCAAAGATTCTGCTCGTTACACGTGCGTGGCTAGCAATATTGTCGGTAGGGCGGAGAGAATTTTTCAACTGGACGTATACGGTTTGCATCCTTCGCAATAAGTTGTGTTGCTAAGTTCTTAATAGCCCTGTTATATATCTTTTTCTGTGTTTAGAACTTGGATGTAGTTTGTTTTTAATATGCAGACAATTTTATTTTTAAACTAAATCATGTGGATAAAATCATTTGAATAAATTAACAAAAACTGAACAGTACCTCCGTACCTCGAGGCATCCAGTCGAGACATGAGCGATGTGGAGGGGGACATTGATGAGGAAGAGGAAGAAGAGGAAGAAGGGGACTATGTGGATGGTCACCTGGTTGTATGCACCCAATTCAACAATGCAGTAACTCTACACTGCCCCTTCTTGGGCAACCCTGCACCTGATATCACGTGGTTCAAAGACGATCGGGACATTGATCCTCATTCCGGTTCTGATTTTTTCTGTTTTAAAATAATTTTACATTTTTTGGTGGCTATCAACTTTTTATATTCTCATACGAATGAAAAAATGTTCAGACCGTCGTGAATTAAATATAATATTGAAACATGTTGTGAACCACGAAGGCGCAGCAATATTTGACAACGGGAAAGACTTAGATTTTCAAAGCGTTGACGTGTCTGACGAAGGCATCTACAAATGTGTGGCCACAAACAAGGCAGGTGTCGCCAGTCGAACGTTCAAACTCGTCGTATTAGGTTCAGTCACAATTTGTTCATTATAACATTATTCATTGAATCAACAACTTAAATGTTATATCTATGATTAAATTTGAAAATATTTTAAACTTTTAAATACAATTTTTTTTAACTTTGTAATAAAAATATTTAACTCCACTTCCCATCAGTTCCGCCTGAAATCGACGTCCCGGAACTGATAACGGATGTTGAGGTGATCCTGGGCACATCGGCCACCCTATCCTGTCCAATCAGCGCCGGTCACCCTACCCCAAAGATCGAATGGTTCAAGAACAGTGAGCTGGTCGGTGCGGAAAATGGGGTACTCCAGTTGGATGGTGTCGGGACGAAAAGTGCTGCCATGTACACGTGTAGGGCCTCGAACGACGCCGGGGTTGAAGAGAGGCAGTTCAATTTAAATGTGCTCGGTTTGTTGGAAATTGACCATGTTCTGGATAAATTAATCAAATTAATTGAATATTTTTAACAACTTGAAGTTAAAATTTTCATTTTCAGAGGTTCCGCTTATTGATAGGAACAAAATCATAACTGAACCGGTGGCTATGATAACGAAATCAGTGAATATTATTTATTTTTTTAAACATTTAAATCAAACAATATTACATACTTTTTTGTATTTTTTTAAAATATTAAAATTTAAACAAACACCAACAAATGTCCACGATCAGGTCTTCATGAACTGCCCAGTAACAGGCAGCCCACCGCCCCACATCCAGTGGTTCAAAAGCGGCGTTCACCTGAGCGACGGTCTCTTCAGCAACGTGCAAATATTTGCCGACGGACAAACTTTAAAAATTATGAACGTCGACCTCTCAGACGCTGGCGACTACAGATGCGTGGCTAGCAACAAAGTGGGCACTGACAATGTCGACTTCAGATTTTTTGTGCACGGTATGTTATCAAATTGTACATTCTCCATAGGTTCTACTATACACATTCAAGTTGTACATTCTCCATAGGTTCTACTACATACATTCAAGTTGTACATTCACTATAGATTCTACTATACACATTCAAGTTGTACATTCTCTATAGATTCTACTATACACATTCAAGTGTTTAATCCTACCTCTTTATGCAATATGCATTTGTCCAATTTCATTTAATTAATCTTATTAGAAATCATTATTTCAAAATTCGTGGCAAATGAACAAGCAAACGAATTATGCACCACGTTTTTATCCATGTACGTTGCCTATCTACTGAACAGTGCCGGCAAGTATCGACCGATCCCGACTGAACTTCTTTCCGTCTGTACTAGTCGGATATCCTATCGAACTTCCTTGTCCAGTTTTGGGAATCCCAGTTCCAAAAATAACTTGGTACAAAAACGGAGTAGACATAAATGATGTGAAGAGCAACAGAAATGGAATGATTCGCCGGAGAAGAGATGTTGCTGATGGTGATGATGACATTCCTGATGAGGAGACTGATGGGGGTGTTGAATCGGACGACTACAGTTATTACGAATCGAATGATGACAATGACGAAGCAGTTGATGATGACAACCGCTACAAACTGATGCACGAGGGCAGGATGCTGAAGTTGATGGACGTTAAGATCGAGGATGAAGGCGTGTACGAGTGCCACGCTCAGAATGAAGCTGGTGTCGACCGTGTCACCCACGAACTCAAAGTTCTCGGTTCGTTTGCCTCAATGTTCTTTTTTTACAATCAAAATCAATAGGGTATTACTTTCAAAGTCTAATTTCATTGTAGAATCTCCAAGAATCAGCACGCAGACGAACTTGGAACCGGAGGTATTGAACGGGCACACAACTATCTTGTTGTGCCAGGTGGAAGGCCACCCTCCTCCGAAAGTTCAGTGGCTGAAGAATGGCTACCCAGTTGACGTGAAAAATGAAAATTACATCTTCCAAGACCGCAACCAACACTTTGAAATTCTGCAGACGACTGTTGAGGACAGCGGTGATTATTCGTGCATAGCCAAGAATGAGGCAGGGATCGATGATTTGCACTTCATTCTGAATGTTTTAGGTTGGTTCCAATGTTACGTAATTGCTCTCAATATTTTAAATGAAAACAAGGAAAAACAATTGCAGCATTCAGTTTCGTGAAAATGATTTTTTTCTGTCAAAATAACTGTTTCAATTTTCACAATTTAGTAATTTTATTTTTTTGTTTTTGGAAATATAATTTTATGATATTCAATTTGAAAAATTTATAAAAATTCTATATTTTAGTTCCTCCTAATATAGATACAACGGATATCAACCAACACCCAAAATCGCTGAAAGGTTTTCAATGTGGCACACTTAAATTCTATATTTCAAGCGTTCTATTTTCTAACTATTTTTATAAAATTAGTTTTTGTTTAAAAATGATGTTTATTAACTTTGATGAAAAAATTATATGAAATCAAATGAAATTTTATCGGCCCCTTCTAAGGGAACGTGGTGCATCTGCACTGCCCCGTCCACGGAGTGCCCTTCCCCTACATCACCTGGTTCAGGAATGACCTTCAAGTCCAGGAAAAAGATCCCAAGTTCAGGGTCCTGTTGAACGGCCGCCAGTTGGATATATTGATGGTGGATGTGGATGATTCTGTGACGTACGTTTGCATTGCTACCAATGTCGTTGGACAGGCAAGCCAGACCTTCAGTCTCACTGTTAATTGTCAGTACTTGCCGCTGTCTTTCGTATTCTTAAAAAATAAAAATTTTTAACTCGTCCACTCATCTCTTAATTTAAATAATTTACTTAGCGTATATTAAATACCTAGAGTGTTAACATTTACAAATTAATTTATGAACAAAGTTGATTATTAAATTAACAATTATTAAAAACATTCAACTACATCTCCAGCTCCTCCTGAGATCAATGGAGCGAAAAATCTTTCAAACCAAGAGGTTTTATTAAACAGTCGACTGACACTGGATTGTGAGGTGCAAGGATCGCCAACCCCTTCAATAACCTGGATGATTGGTGATAGATTGCTCGGTGACATTCTACCAGCCAGAGGTCTGGATTCCATCAGTTCCATTTCCGTCTTCAATGAAGGATTGAGTTTGGAAATAACCAACGTTAGCTGTGGGATTTTAATTTCAAAATTTTTAATTTAAAAAATTGTTTTTGATGGTCTATAAATTTTGTTTGCGTTATGAGTAAGTATAGTATGGAAATGTTTGTGTATTTTATATAAGCACACACGCACGTATCAGGTGCAAACGAGTGATGCCGGAATGTACACGTGTATTGCCAACAACGAAGTTGGCGCCGACAGGAGAGACTTCCACGTCAGCGTCCAAGGTTGCTCTTCCCAAACTACACACACCACACAAACTTCCAATTGATGTTTAAATTATTTATCTTGGATTCAACTAATTTATATCTGAAATTTATTTTGTTCATTTAACACAAAGTGCCGCCGAGTATATTGAACGAGGAAGTCATTGAGAGGGTGGACGTTGTAGAGAACGACACGGCATATCTGTCCTGCCAGATCAGTGGCTCACCCACGCCTTCTATCGTCTGGTACAAGGACGATGTACCACTCGTCGAACTGGCCTATCACGCTCAGGAATTTAATGGAGGTCGTGATTTGAAACTCTGGAACGTCCATAAAACGTATTCAGGCACGTACGCATGTGAAGCTACCAGCGTTATCGGTAAGAGCAGGAAGCAATTTCGTCTTAACATCATGGGTCGGTTATAGTTTGGCTTTTTTACTAAACTTGTAAAAAATAATCGTTTATTTACAAGAACAAATAATTTAATAAAAAAAAATTCTGTTCTGTTTCGTTTAGACCCCCCAAAAATAAAAGATTCCGGCTTGAAATCACGAACGAACATTTTGAAGGACGGGCAAGTTGATATGAAGTGTGAGGTCAGCGGAGATCCAAAGCCAAAAATCAAATGGTTCAAGGACGGTCAACAAATTGAGAAAGTTTCAAACCTGGTGAGCCACACGAGACTAACGAACGAGAATCAATTTTTGACAGTTTTCAACGCAGAAGTGGAGCATTCAGGAAATTATCGCTGTGAGGCTGACAACCCAGCTGGTCATGTAACCAAATCATTTGATATCTACGTCATGAGTGAGTTTAGAAAAACTTTTCATTGTCCCCTAACTTTCAGCTTCCAAAATTTATAAAATTATTTTAACAAACGAAATGAGCTTCAAGATATGACTTACTTTTTCATCATTCACTTCCCATTTATAGCTCCAGCAACAATAAAAGAAAGCGAGAAAATTGAAGAAACGAGTGCGGTGGTTGGAGAGATTGTTACTCTGACGTGTGACTTCTCGGGTCATCCAGATCCATTCATTGACTGGACCCACAATGGACTGTCCTACTTGTTGGGCGTCCATTCAAACATGCGTATCTCCAACGAAGGAATGGTGCTCCAGTTGTTCAACGTGCAGGTCCAAGATGCTGGCTCCTACGTCTGCTACGCTCACAACATAGCTGGCAACTCGACGAAGGAGTACAAAGTCCAGATTAATGGTTCTAAAGATATTTTATCAATTGTTGTAAATTGATTATACAATTTTTGTTTTTAATAAACGATAAATGTAAATTTTAATAAAGTTATTTAATAATTTATTTAGTGATAAACTTTGAAAATAATGTTAACACTTGATGCACAGTTCCTCCGTCCATTGAAGAAAGTTCGGCCATCGTAACTGCAACTGTCGACACAAGAGTCCTCCTGCCATGTGAAGTGTCTGGCCTACCTAAACCGGAAGTCAAGTGGTTCAAAGATGAACATCTAGTGTCTTTGAATCCAGGTCGGTTTTAATTATTCAATAAAATTTTCATTTTTGATGTGAGAACGTCACTCACATGAGGTTAAAAAATGTTAACTATGTCAAACTATGTCTCTCATTATGTTACCACTTGATTTATAACCCAAATATTTTTACATTTGAAAGATTATTATCAGTATTTAGGCAAATTGTATAAATAGAAAAATTAGTAACAAATCAATGAATCAATAAACACACGACTATGTGGACCGATCTAGAAATCGAGTACGCCCTGCAGAGGACAGGCGGTCTTCTCATCACTCCACTGAGGGAGAGCCATGCTGGCTACTACACATGCATGGCCAGTAATGTTGCTGGAAATTTCAGTAGAATTGTACAGCTCAATGTTGAAGGTAGCTTAGAAATTTTATTCTTTCTCATTAAACAATTATTTAGTTTTATTTAGAGTATTTATTTCAAAAAATGAATTTGCTTTCAGTACCTCCGAAGATTGAGCAACCCAGCCAAATCAAAACACAGGCAGTTGTCGGCGAACCCATTGACCTAACATGCCCAAATTCTGGTACCCCAAAGCCGCGGGTGACCTGGCAGAAAGGATCGCGGGTAATGTTGGAAGAACACGGTTACTAATTAAACACTTTTTTTCAGTTTTTTAATTTCGTTTACCAAATATTAGAGAATGAAAATTTGATTTCTTTTCCTTCAGGGCACATACTTCTTCCAGACGGTTCGCTAAGAATCAATTCACTAGAGGCCAAAGATTCAGGTCGAACATTTTTACAATTTCAAATTCATTCCACGGCCTAGCTATTTATGAATAACTAAAAAAACATCCGTGTGACGATTGCGAAAATTGTAGTTCATTTATGTAACGTGACAACAATGCATTTTTTTCGTAACGTGACCACCGGTCAGTCGGTCGGTTTGTTAGTTGGTTGATCGGTCAGTTGGTCAGCTGGTTGGTCAGTTGTTGCTTGCGTGATGCATGCGTTTACGTTAATATGAATTCAGGTATCTACGTCTGCCTGGTGCAGAACAACGCTGGATCAGCTCTCAGTCAAATAAGATTGGACGTTTACGGTTAGTAAATCTATTTATTACTCAATATTTTATTTTGCTTAATATTTATTTGATAAATATTTATTGTTTTGTTTCAATTTTGAATTAATAAATTGATAAAACTTAACTTGAAAAATCAATTTGCGTTTTTTTTTCGTTTTAAACAAAACCAAATCAAAATTATTTACTGGGTTAGCAAACATTCAATCAAACTTTCAGATTAATAAACATTTAATTTTCCAACAATATTTGCCACTTTTTTCACTAGTACCTCCCACAATTGAGAGCCCAGTAGAGCCAGCGTTGGAAGTTTTGCAAGGAACTGAGGTTTTGTTACAGTGCATAACTAAGGGTGTCCCTGAGCCAACTGTACTGTGGGAGAAAGATGGCTTGCAGGTCCTTTCCATTCATTCCAGGTACAAAATCCTTCCATCAGGATATCTGGCTATCTATCTGGCTGCGTAAGATTTTACATCAAATTTTTATTTCTTATTTTTTTTCCATTTTACTTTTTTGTCCTTGCAATGAAATGTTTACGGTAATTGTTTTATAGACTAGAACATGGATTTCTAAACTGGATTAAAATTTTGTTTTGTTTAAAAATGAATTTCTTTTTATTAAAATTAAAAAATTATTATTGATGCAAATTAGCGAGGAAGACGCCGGAATCTACTCATGCATCTCTGAAAATGTCGCCGGAATGGCTAAGATCGAATACAGCCTGAAAGTCTTAGGTGATTTAATGATTCGAAAATGAGATAACACAACAGAATAGTTTACACACTTCTAACAACAAATAAAAAACTAAAAATTGTTTAACTGAATCACGGATTGATCCCTATCTACAAATCCCAACCAGTCCCGCCAGCGATTGAAGAATTTCCGCGTCTCGTGACAGTTGTGGAAGGTTCCAGTTTCAACATCCCTTGCTTGGCTGAGGGGACGCCCACACCCGTGGTCGAGTGGTACCGCAAGGGTGACCCCGTCCTCGAGTTTGACGTGGGTAGTGGTGTTGTATCTACCGCCCTATCCGGGTCCAACGGTGCGACCTTGAATATTTTTAAAGTGGAGGTTAGGGATTTTAGGTGTTTCCAGATTGAGAAAAAAAAATTTTAAATTTATGTTTTGTAGTTAGATTTTGTCACGAATTGTACATTACTAATGAAACAGAAGTAAATTTTTCAAAACTTAACAGAAGGTTAAATTGAAAAAATTCTAAAATTTTAACTTTCAGCATGCTAAGCACAAAGGCAGCTACATGTGCCTGGCCAAAAACGAAGCCGGTAGGGACTCAAGAGACTTCAAAATTCAAGTTCAAGGTTGCTGAAAAATTTTAATTCAAACTGGAATTAATATAATATAAGTAATTATTTATTTTTATTTTTATATAAATATGTATAAATATAATTGTGTTAATTTTGAAAAATATTCGTAGTGCCTCCCCAAGTAAAATTGATTGGTGACACGGATAGGATCATACAGAGCGGTCGTATCGTGTTGCAGTGTCATTCGTCCGGAGTTCCTGCGCCATCCACCGTCTGGAGAATTAATGGATTCGATTTCGATGGTTGGTGGTTCTTTTTTTTACTGTTTTTATTATTTTATTTCTTTTTTCAATAGTTTTTCAGGTAATTTTTTTTTAAAATATCGTTATCAAAACATTTTGTTTAATTAATTCTTGAGCGTTTTATTATAAGGATGAAATTTAAAAAAAAAAATTTTTTTTTCCAGTCATTAAATCATACTTGAAGAAGAGCAGAACCTACAAAAGTACGACAGCATTTTTAAAATTTTACTATTTTGATCTAATCGGCAAACATAATTTTCTTAAATGTAGTATATCAATCAAACGTGCGTCAACTCGCAAGTGTTTGTAAAACGTTCTTAAAAAAAATATTTTCTTATATTTTTTCAGTTTTCTTTTTGTTTTTCTCTCTCTCCCTCTTTCTTTCTCTCTCTTTCTCTCTCTCTCTTTCTCTCTCTCTCTTCCTCTCCCAAATCAAACAAATCCTGATTGCGTCACACCCCAAGCCCAAACCAGCATGCTGGGATACAGTCAGCTGACCATTGATGACGTAAGCAAGCAGGACAGCGGTCTGTACGAATGTCTGACGTCGAACTCTGTTGGAGAGGCTTCAGCCAGCGTCAAAATTGACGTAAAAGGTGTTGAGATTTTTATAATTTTTTTTTTATTTTATAATATTTAATTATAATCGCTATTATTATTATTATTATTTTTACTATTATTTCATTGCTATTTGTTTAATTTAAAATAATTAACATTTAATTTTTAAATAAATTATTTTAGTGACTTTACACTTCAAATTAGTTGACAAAATCTACGGACATAACCTTGTTATACAATGAACCAAAAACTCTTAATTAATTTTGAAATTAGTTCTTATATGTCAATTAATTAACTAATTAAAAGTAATTAAATAACATTTATTTAAAAAAATAATTATAAAAGTGCCTCCAAAAGTGGCGATGAGACAAACTGAAGAGACGGTCAGCCTGGGCCAGTCCATAACATTAGAGTGTCCCATCGAAGAGAATGACGTGACCCCGACCGTTATCTGGACCAAAAATTTTGGCCCACTTTTGGACATTAGGCATGATGGTGGTGAAAAGGAGGAAGATAGTAGAAGGGGTGTACCTAAAAAGGATGTTGATGAGGCGGTCCATATGACCCAAGATAGACACGGAAATTTGATTATACATTCAGCTACAGTAAGCTGACTGTTGATAATTAATGAATTTTTATTTTCTAGTTAAAGCATGCTGAATTAATGACGTTATTATTTTTTAACATTTTTTTTGTTCTATTATTGCTATCAGTAGTTGTATGAGTAGAAGCAGTAGTAAAAGCCGTTGTAGTAGTAGTAGTAGTATAGTAGTTATGGTGGAAATGTTACTGTTTTATGCAGTTGGAAAATTCAGGAGTGTACAAATGCACCGCGACGAACATTGCTGGGTCTTCGGAAGGATCACTTGCCTTATCCGTGCACTGTGAGTATCAGTTCAACTGTTTTCTTGTTTCGTTCCTTTTCATTTTACTATTTTCCTCTCACAAGTTCATAAATTGTGTTTACTTTTAACATTTTGTTAAAGATTGGAATTAAAATTTTTGTATTTCTGTTGGCTGGCTGGTTTAACTTTACAATCTTTCTCAGTGTAATATATTTTGCCCTTGAGTTTTTTCATCTTTTTTTTCACTTCAATCACAAACTTTAAAGACCCGCCAAAATTCAAGATTCCGCCTACCAGCATTACAGCCGACCAATCAGCAACGGTGACCTTCGATTGTGTGGCTGAAGGTGAGCCAGAGCCAGAAGTTCATTGGCTGTCGGAGGACCTTATGAAATTTGGCGACCGATTCTCAATTCTTTCAAATAATTCTCTCAGGTAAAATTTCTATGGAAACTTTTTTCTCTAATTTTCAATCAGGTTTTTACTGCTGCTTATTGCTCCGTAAGATAATGACAATTACTTAAATGCATATGCCGTCTGCGAACTTTTTCAAATATTTTCATCAGCATCATCGTCTTCATTCCATCATCATTGTTTTCACTCCACACTCGTTTATTTACTCATTTACTTATTAACTCACTCATTCACGCACTCACTCATTGACAGAATTGTAGCGGTGCAAGTGGAAGATGAGGACGTATATGAGTGCCGCATAGCAAATAAGTTAGGTACTAACGTTGCATATGCCGTCCTCACTGTACAGGGTTAATAGATACTGATCTGTTAAGATACATTCCATACCAGTCAATCAATCAATCAATCAATCAATCAGTCAGTCAATCAATCAATCAATCGATCGATCGTTAAAACTGATAACAGTTCATGGCCAATTCTCACAATGGACCGACTGGTCAGATTGTAGTGCTTCATGTGGTGATGGTCTTCAAAC
Source organism: Helobdella robusta (assembly GCF_000326865.2). Taxonomy (NCBI): domain Eukaryota; kingdom Metazoa; phylum Annelida; class Clitellata; order Rhynchobdellida; family Glossiphoniidae; genus Helobdella; species Helobdella robusta. The sequence continues at coordinate 680,865 of NW_008705379.1, read as the reverse complement.
CAGGTGGGTAAAGAATGGTCAATTTATTCATTTTTACTAATTTTAATTATTTAAATTAAATTTTTAAACTACCGAATTAATCATTATTATTTTGACAATCAGCATCATCATCATTGTCGTCGTCACCAACATCACCATCGGCATCATCGTCACCAACAGATCAAGAACATGCACTAATCCAGCTCCAAGGAACGGTGGACGAGCGTGCGCGGGTTCGACTGCAGAGGAGCGAACTTGCATGCCTCGTCCCTGCCCAGGTTGGCCTTGCTCTTCCATATAAGATAATGCTGACAATATAAGTTGATGGTGACAACAATTGTAATGCTGCTGGTAACATTAATCTCATTAATAATAGACATTAGTATCTTTACAAATATATAATAATGAGTGAATTATGACATAATAATGATTATATAATAAAAAAATTATAGTTGATGGCATGTGGAGTGATTGGAGTGCATGGACAGAGTGCAGCCAATCCTGCGGCGACGGATTGAAAACTCGGGTTAGGGATTGCAGTAACCCGCACCCGAAATACGAGGGCAGACATTGCAACGGAGAGGGTATGGAGAGAGTCCTTTGTAATGCCAAGCCATGTCCTGGTTGGTCAGCTTGGGCATTTACTCTTTATGGCTTCTTATCATGATGATGCGATGATTAACATCTGTCTAAGATTCAAATCCAAGAAGCAATCCTGGCAATCGTTGTATGATATGTGGATTTTAGGCACGTAGCCACGTAGCTCTGATTGTGCTAAGTATTATAATCTTAAACCTCTTTAGCTGTGCGTATGACTGTAGGTGCATATTTCGTTGTTGTATGTTCTGCAAACTATATCATGGTAATTTGGTTAAAAATACTCCAAGTTCACGGAGGGTGGGGCCAATGGACTGAATGGGACAAATGCAGCGAGCCCTGTGGGGAGGGTCAACAACAGAGACACAGGGAGTGTGACAGTCCCGTGCCCAAATACAGCGGAGATTACTGTTCTGGAATGATTCACGATAAGAGGGCTTGTAAAATTGCCGATTGTGAAGGTTCGTTTGTGTTGTAATTATTTGCGCTGCTGCTGTGTGTGTGTGAATGTGTGTAAATATGTGTGTGTGAATGTGTGTGTGTTGGAATGTGAGTGTGAGAATGTGTGTGCGCGGATGTGTGTGTGCGTGTGCGTGAATGTGTGAAAGGTTAAACAGTATGTTTTGTTTTGAAGTTAGTTCTTCAATAGATCCGATTTTAATTGTGTTCAAAATTAAATGTTTTTTAAAAATCACTCTAAGAAATTAATTTATTAAAAACTTAATTAAAATAAATTAAAACAATATTTCAAAATTAACTAAAAAGTAGACAAAAAAATTTAATAGTTAACGGAAATTGGGGCTCATGGACGGAGTGGTCGAGTTGTACTCTGTCGTGTGGAGGGGGCATGAGGAAGAGGGAGAGAAGGTGCGATAACCCCCCACCATCGAATGATGGAAAGTTCTGCCCAGGCTCTGATCAACAAATTGATTACTGCAACAAAGAGGAATGTCCTGGTCTGTTAATAACTTGTCATCGTTTGTAATGTGTCCTTCCCACCATCTTTCCTTCCCACCATCTTCACTGTTGTCATCCTACACACACACACACACACACACACACACACACACACACACACGCACACACACGCACATACACATACATTCACATACACATACATTTAGTACATGGCAAATGGGCAGAATGGTCAGCTTGGGGTGATTGCACTTTGACCTGTGGGGGAGGACAGAGAAGAAGATTTCGGACTTGCACCAACCCTGTACCCAAACACAACGGCAGGGCCTGCATCGGTGTGGCCCAGGAAACTGACGTCTGCAACCATCAGAGATGTGCAGGTTGTATGGAAAAAATCATTTTTATATATCTTTCAATCAAACGAGTGTTATCCAATTTTTATTCTCTAAACCCAAACTACAAACTCGAATCTAATTAACGTATCAATAGATGACTAAACAATAATAACCAAGCAATTGATGGTTCAAATTTGAATGATTGGCAGTTGATGGTGAGTGGAGTACCTGGAGCATGTGGACAGCCTGCAGTCGGACATGCGATGGAGGTACTCAGGAACGTCGAAGGGTGTGCAGGCAGCCCGAGTATGGCGGGCTGGCCTGCGTTGGCGATCCCAATCAGCTCAAAAAATGCAACACGCATCCGTGCGAAGGTTGGGCGTCTGACTGATTTGTGGAATGAATGATTCACACTAACAAATAAAGACATCTCTCGTATTTCTGACAAATTTAAAATTTTATCAGTGAACTAACTAAAAAAACGCTAACTTATCAAAATGAAACTTTTCTGGTAATTAATAATGAAAAATACCAAGCGATACAAATTAATCAATCCAACAAGATGTTAATGAATTAAAATTTACTTCTTCAATTTTTTTTTCAACCAGCCAAATCTCTGCAAAGCGCACGGGCCAGTGTCAGAGGTATGCTAAACAGTCAGGCAATTGATGCCAAGTTAGTGGCTGAAGTCGACAGGGAACCTACCCACGGTGTAGTTACTGTTGGAAAGATTACCGACCTGCCTACTACTCTTGGTCAGTTTGGACAGCTTTAAAATATTCTGAAATACTTTAGAATACTTTAGAATTTTTTAAAGTACTGAAATAGTTATGAAATGGAAGGATAAATTATTAATATACATCATAAAATGTTTTTGCTTCCACTCTATTCATTTCTTTTTTAATTTCACACGAATTAACACGAATCATCCTACTCGAACAACCAAAATGAATACCTTGCTATCACAAACTCAATCAAACGATTAAATCTTTTCTTTGATTTTTTAGCAGTCGATTGGATTATAACGCGAGTCGTAGACTATTATTCATTTAAATAATATAATTTTGGTTGGTATTTTTGTTTACTACCCGCCATCTAGTGCAAAATTTCAAACCTCTCCTGTCCATTCTTGCTCCCATCTACTGGTCGACCGCCCTGCAAGTTGGAAAAGTAGCCAACGGCTTCTCTCTAACCCGCGGAGAATTTCAGCAAATTTCAAATGTCGAATTTATGAACGGTAATTTTTTTAACTTCTTAATTAATTTTTTTTGACAAGATAATTTCTTGAAAAAAAAACTTTTCCATGACTCTTACAGCAAATTTGTTCACTATTCAAAATAACTTTAAATAAATGATCAAATTAAAGGCCGAATAATCAGAATAATTCCAATTTAAAATGAAAAATTTATCACAAAATTTTCTCCAAACCAACAGGAGAACTCACAATAGAACAGATCGCGCACGGGATAGATAATGAAGGAATGCTGACCTATGACGTAACACTAACCGGAAGTATGCTCAATATGTCGGAAGCGGATGGCAACATCAGTTTTGTCCCTTTCACTGAAGATTACGTGCAAACTGGCAGAAGTGAGCGGGGTTTTTTGTATGATCTTTACATTCATTCATTCATTCATTCATTCATTCATTCATTCATTGATTCATTCATTGATTGATTTATTCATTCATTTATTTATTCATTCATTCATCCATCCATCAATCCATTCATTCATCCAATCTAAAAATTTTATACAAAAAAAAATTACCTAAACTACCCACCCCACCCCATTCAAAATTTCACAGACACCCTCTACGCCCAGTCGTACCGCTCCTACCAGCTAGGGGACAGCCGCATGCCCTACAAATGGAACCACACCATCACCTACAACCTCACCCTCAACAAGATGCCCTTTCTGGTGCAACAGCTGACTATCGAGTCAGCCGAAGTCACTTACGATCCAGCCAATAATACACTCCAGTTTATCGTCGTTTCGCATGTTTCCAAAGGTTCGCCGTCAACTTCTTTAGGCTGTTTATTATTATATTAATTATAATTTTTATTATGGTAATTACTGTATTGATTATGATAATTATTATTTGTATATGGTAATTACTGTTTTGATTATGATAATTATTATTTGTATTGTAATATTTTTGTATAGTTTACGATTCTAAAATTTCGAAACGAACGCAGGCGAGCCAAGCAACCAATGTCCAAGAGGATTCATATTAGATCCAGAAGAAGCATTTTGCGCTGGTATTCATAACTATTCATATCATTAATGGATACTCCAATCAATCAATCAATCAATCAATCAATCAATCAATCAATCAATCAATCAATCAATCAATCAATCAATCAATCAATCAATCAATCAATCAATCAATCAATCAATCAAACAAGCAAGCAATCAATCAGTCAATCAACCAACCAATCGATCATTCGTTGATCAATCAATCAATCAAACAAACAAACAAACAAACAAACATTCAATCAATCAAACGATCAATCAGTCAAACGATCAATCAATCAAACGATCAATCAATCAATCATTTGTTTTAATTTATATAGCGCTATTTTCATTACCTGTAGACGATAATGAGTGTACGACGCTGCAGATGTGCAGTCATTTCTGTACAAACACAATCGGCAGTTACGTCTGTACGTGTCCCAGTGGTTTTAAACTGGACATCGATGGACGAAATTGTAACGGTCAGTCGATTATGATGCTGCTGCTGCAGCTACTGGTGGTTGTGGTAATGGTGGTGGTGGTTTTGGTGGTCGTTGTGGTGGGCGTGTGGGTGGAAATGATTTTGGTGGGGTGGTGGTGATAATAATGGGGCTGTTTTTGGTGATATTGGCTTTGCTTTTAAAACCGTATTGATTGTTTTTACCATCTATATCGCATCATCATCGCCATTTTATCATCTTTTTCACCATCACCACCACCATCATCGTCATCACCGTTCAGACATAGACGAATGTGAAGCTGGTGATGACGTATGTGATGGTGCTACTGATTCTGAGTGCATCAACACAGTTGGTTCCTTCAAGTGCCTGCCAAAATGTTTGGAAGGTCATCGAAGGTCACTTGCAAGTTTCGAATGTCAAGGTCACATTTTGTGTTCGTTGTTGTTGATG